>NC_051861.1:46161450-46466028 GCF_015732765.1 Culex quinquefasciatus | reverse complement strand
AATTTCCCGGGAAACGGGAAAAATATTTTTTGAATCCCGGGAATTCCCGGGATCCCGGGAAATTTTTGCAGCAGTCATAAAATCTATGTTTTCATTATATTTGTTACGTTTTTCTAGCTTAAATCATAGAATTAGCTCAAAACTGTTAATGGTGATAAGCTACACTTCAATCTGAACATGGACAGCAGTCTTTAGATAGTGTAAAACACAATTTAAAAAATGTGTTCTTTGATGTGCTTTGGAATTTAATTGAACCAGAATTTTGAATATATTTTTTTATTTTTTATTTATATAATATAACTACAAAAGCTTATACAATTTCATTGAAAGTGTCTAAAACAACAAGAAATAAAATTATACCAGACAATGTAACACTTTGGATAAGTTTCGAATTTTATGTTTTATATTTAAAAACATATTTTAAAAATTATCTTTAAGTCACTACCAATCAACTACCAACTGGGGATAATCGGGACTACAGTCTGAATAGGTACAGGAGATTTTAGAGCAATAAATTTGAAAATTTGTGTACTAATTGTTTTGATCTGTTCCTGTTGTAATCGAAATCAATCAAAACAATCAGAACATTATTCAAAAACAAATTAGCTTAAACAGCTGTCTTAATTCGTTACTTTTTCCTGATTTGCTTCAGATGCCGGTTTATGATGAAAAGTTAAATAATTTTTTAAATATTATGCTTTTTTTCAAGTTTAAAGTCATAAATGAACGTGAATATAATAATAAGTCTTTTTTTAAATAAATAAAATTTAGTAGAAAATATCTAAGGCGAAAAGCATTTTGCAGATCTGTAAACAAAAATTTTAACAATTTTCCCTGCCAAATTAATGTTGTCATATGCCGAATAAAAATTTTAATGCTTTAAAATGCTTATCGATTACTAATTTCCACAACCAAATCTGAATTTCTACACCAAAATTTGATATGTTTTCAATTTCGGGAATTCCCGGGACAAAATATGAAAAATCCCGGGATTCGGGAATTCCCGGTTTTGGAAAAATCCCGGGATTTTTGTTCCGGGAATTCCCGGGATGGACGCACTAAGATCGACGTTGTGGTGCTATCTTGTCGCACAACGCTTTTTGATGTTCCAAGAAAAACACGGTTCAATCTTTCACCTTGAATTAACAAAAACAAATGCACGCAATGTAAACAATAACAAACACATTTTATTTGGTTGACCATTCTGTGCGTTGTCCTGAAGTTTGGATGAATTTGGTAGCTGGAGTCTCGAATTATAATTACAAATGTTTACGGTAGTCGGGCTTGTACGTGTGTCAAACGCGTTCTGTCCCAAAAATCCCTTTGGCCATTTGTCGCACTTACCGTAATGTTCAGTTCAGGGTGTGTCAAGATAGTACGACAAGATTGAAACTTCTTTCATGTGAAGAATGGCAACAATGCATGGATTTTTTTGGTTCTCATTGAATATCTCAGGATTGAATTGGAATTTTGGGAACCTATGAACATCAAAAGTTGAGGCTTTGTGAGCTGCACAAAATGGCATTCTCGACTGAAATTGGCTAGAAATACATGTGCGAAAAGGTGCTACGGCAACGACAAGATGATAATGACATTGAATATATACGAATTTTGAAGCATTTGTAGTATATGGACAGGCCTACAAACATTGTGCAATAAAGCATTATGGACCACCCTAACCTCAAAATCAAATGAGCACACACCTACTTGCTAAACCTTTGCGGACGACTACTTCCGAACTGGCCATACACACAAAAAAAAGTGTCTCATTTATGTCCCCCCGCACCACAATCCCCGACTCGGCCCATCTCGGTCGTTCCAATGACAATAGAGCACCCCAGTTCTTTTGACCAGGAAAGAATAATTTAGAAAAAAGAGAACTCAATAACAACCTGTCCGTAAAGTAGAGCTCGCGTTTCTCCCCCTCACTCTTAATTTTACACTGCAAAGTCCACCGTCGTAATGGACTGCCGGACGGCCTCGTGACGGCCGGCTTACGGAAATTGCAATCGGAAGTAAATTAAGTTTGCTGGCCCGGATGATGGGGCGCAACCTTTTGTGGAAGTTTAAATTTGATGGATTTCGTGACGATTGCAAAAAACACGTCTTTTCGTGATGCGCCACCAAGATTAGTCACCTGCCCACTTTGGCGGGTGGCGATTACGGAGTGATTCCATCTTGGATCACGGTCATAAATCAGGCACGTGACAATCTTTCGAAACGCACTCAACGGTGAATCCTTCCGGGTTTGGCGGCGGTCGCGGCTCAGAGCACCCACCTGGGGAAGACCGCACGGCACGGGTCATCTCTTTGATTTTTCCAACTGAAAGAAAGAGGTGAAAATTCTATGGGGGAAAAGAGGTGTTTATGTCCGCAGCAGCGGCACTAATTAGCGTGTCATTACTTTGGGGCTCGACTGAGCAATCAGAGAAACCCCCGCGCACGTGGTCACAATTAAGACCTTGGATAGTAGCTTTACGGTTTTGAGCACAGACTTGTGGTTGTATTATTGAATTATTTGTATCAGGTACTGATTAAATATTTTTCAATATTGTCAAATCTCAAACAATATAAGAAATACACCTGTTCCCACGAAATTCCGCCACCCGGATCCAACTTCTCATTTGCCTTTCAAATCATTCTTGGAAGGTAAATCACGAAATTTCCCCCTTCAAAAAAAAACCCAGCCTCGGAGTAATAACCGTGTGACCAATCTGCTATGCATATGCATACATTATCGAAGCATGGAATAAGGCGGATTCGCAACCTGTGACCGCCACCGGAAGCACAACTTCAACGTCACACCTATTCAAGGGGGGAGGGAGCGCCAACCTATGGTTTGAACACTGTAAAGGTAAGAGACGGTACGGTACCTGCCCTTTAGTGTTATGTTTATAAGAAACGGAAACGTGAGTGGTTATAACACTTCCGGGGCGGGCTTCCGGACTGGATCACGCGAATTTTTCTTTTTTGGCTTGGAGGAGTGTTATGTTTATTGCTCAATTTGATGGTTTCCTTGATAAAATTGAATGAAGGTATGAAGGTGTGTATGTTTGTTTTCTTTTTAGTTCGCCAAAGCTTTTTTTTTCAATATTATGGTTAGTGTCAATTGAAAAAAAATATTGTCATGTACTTGCCACTTTAAGGAAGTCAACAAAATTTGTTCTTGATTTATTTTCAAAACATGGATTGAAGCCCAGAAAATATGAATTAATAATTAGAATTAATGAATATAACCGAATCGTAAAATACGTCCATACAATCCAAGGGACAGAAAATAATTGTTAAACAACTCTGTAATTTAGATGTAAAACTGCAATCATCTGAAAACAAGCTAAAATGTATTTTCCAACGTTGCTTTGTTTTCAACAATGTTTGGAACTGATCGATAGTACCCGAATACAATAATCTCGGTAACTATCTATCTATCTATCTATCTAACACAATCTAATTAAATCTCTTGTTTTTGTTTGAGTCCAAAACATTGAAGATCTGGCAACCCTGCCTCGAGTTATGACTACTTAAGTGATATTTATGCACTTTTTTGAAGGCGGATCTCACTTCAATATATGTAAATGATGTCCGGATCCATCATCCAACACATCGTTGGTTAGGTAATTGAAAGACTTTTCAAACGAGTCCATAACATTGAATATCTGGCAACCCTGTCTCGAGTTATGACCACTTAAGTGGTATTTATGTACTTTTTTGAAGCCGGATCTCACTTAAATGTACGATGTCCTGATCCATCATCCAACACATCGTTGGCTAGGTAATTGAAAGACCTTTCCAATGAGACCACAACATTGAATATCTGGCAACCCTGTCTGGAGTTATGACCGCCTAAGTGATATTTATGTACTTTTTTTAAGCCGGATCTCAATTAAATGTATTCAAACGATGTCCGGATCCATCATCCGTTCCTTCGTTGGTTAGGTAATCGAAACACTTTCCAACGAATCCACAACATTGATAATTTGGCAACCATGTCTCGAGTTATGACCACTTTAAGTTATATCTGTGTACTTATTTTTCTGGATCACATAGGTGGTTAAGTTATTTTTTTTTTCAAAAATTAATTAAAATTGCCTGAAAATGAGTCAAGAAATCGGGCAGCAACAATATTTTTTATAAATCTATTTTAATATTTCAACGAAATTTAAACAAAATTTACTGCAAAAAGCCAAAAATATCTTCAAATTTTATTAAATTTTAAAATAAAAATAAATGATTAAAAAAGTTTTTGGAAGATATCTTCATTATTAAAATCAGAGTAGTGCGGTGCCTGTGTGGACGCGCAGTCCAGTTTTTTCGTGTTATTTTCCGTCTCTTTTGTGTCGCTGTTCAAGTGCATGGGGTGATTGGATTTCTTCTTCTTCTTTTTTCATTTATTTTTAGTTCGCGCGTTCGTTGGCCGATGAATTTTATTTGTGTTCTCTTTATATAGTTTTCGATAGAAACGATCCGATTTTTGAAAACAAGCAAGTCGTATTGCTGGATTAAGTCCTTTCCATATCATCGAGGATCGGAAGGCACGTCGACGAATATGTTTTAAGGCTTAAGCTATAAAATAATTTTAATGAATGAAGCCCTTCTTACATCACCGTTGATCGGAAGGCACGCCGACGGAGAATTTCTGGAGAATCGCGGTCGAATTAATACTATATTTAAATCCCTAGATAGGTATCTTTCCGCAGCCGGCTGCCTAAGATTTTTTAAAATTTCAACCAATAAACAAATTGCTCATGGTCGCATCACCTACCACAGTGAATCCTGACCTCATACCCATCTTACTAACCCCTCAAAACTCATGTGATACTTTGTCGGAGACGCAGTCGATTTGGCGGTCCCATCACTCAAGTATCGGCTAACATTCCCATCCACTTCCCCGTGTCTTACCACTGGTCGTGGCCGGCGTCGGTATTGATCAGCACGATAGGGACCTTTGAAAATTGCGAAGGGGTGATGATTGGTTCCTACTTTTCATCTGTGGTCCACGGAGCAATGTTTGGGGGTCCTGGTCAATAACGAAGTAGCAGCTACGGGTAGACACCAATGCTATGCTATGCTATGCTATGATATCTTCATTATTAAAATCAAGATATATTAATCTTATTTGCAACACTAGTTCAATTACTTTTTTTACTTTTATGAAACTTAATAATAAAATGCACGTTCAAAGTTAAATTCTACGCATCAAAAGAAAACTGTTTTCGTAGTCACATGTCAACATTTCGACAGCGCTGTCAGCGGCGTGCCAAGATTCTTTCAAGTCCTCACGAATCAAAGAGCTCAAACACTCCCTTCCAAGGAGTCCCTCCAAAATTGCATGCAAGTCGCTCGCCAGAGGCAATAATCGTTTTATAATTTAGTTCTTGTCATCACCTCCACGCGATTCCGTTCTCCAGGAACGAACGAAAAAAGAAAAAAAAAAAGAAATCAGGTTGAACTGCTTCGAGAAACGCGAAGCCCTACATGTTCTTTTTATGCGCTCAATTTCCTCCGAAAAAAAGCCAACATAAAACACTCTCAGGTGGCATGTTTTCATGTGACCTAAACGGGCGGCGAGAGCTTATTTTCGGGGTGGTGGAAAAGTTTTTGTTTTTTTTTTCGGCAGTGGGCGGAAAAGTCATAGGTTAGCGAGAGGTGCCAACAACTTTTGGCCCCGATGCGCGGTGCGCGGAAGGACCTTTTTGCAGCCAACCCGCTGAGGATCGTTGCATTTGTACCACCCGCCCTGTATGCCAAGATGATGAATAGACGTGCTGACATGTCTGCTGAATGGGTGGGCTCATCCGTGTGTTTTTTTTTTGGCTTTTTGGTTGTCTCCTGGGAGTGTGGCGTGACCAAATTGGGTGGAAGAATATGTATAGAAATTTAAAGAGCCAATTGACAACGAATGACGGTGGCCTCATGGTGTGACTTGTGGATAATTGATTTCAAGGATTAGTTTCTCAAATAATGAGGATATAAAAATCATGTTGCATAGGTGAAGTTGAGTAACTTATTTCTACAGGTTTGTGAAAGTTTATAAAATAACACATTAAATTAGTTAAAAATTTCCCATGCATGCCATGATTCTACGAATGTTTTTATCTTAAATAAAAATGAAAATAACGGACATTATGCAAGCCTCACATTACTATTCAGGGCAGAATGAGGTAAATGTTTTTCGGAAATGGGGTTAAAACTGTCCTCAGCTACATTGAGGCATACATAAATTTTATATTTTTTTGTTATTTTGTATTTAATTTTTAATGATGATTTTCCCACCATTGTTGATTGCACATGGAAACCGAAAAAAACTGTAGAAAAGAATTTTCCTCCCCATCCCCCACCAGTGAATCGCGCCAAAACAGGTGCTAAAATGCACTTTATCGATCCACATGCAACGAAAAACAAAAAAAAAATGCCCCCGTTTTCTTCTTGGCGGCGAAGAAACAATGGCTGTCTGCACTTTCCCGGTGTGAATCGCCTAAGAAAGGGCGGAAAATTCAATTTGTGGAGTGAGAACCAACTCAGCGCCCGTTTCGTCGAATTAGCTCCGGAAACCAAACAAACCTCGCACTGTCGGAAGTCGTCGCGGTGAAAAAAAATGGTGAGGAAAAAGTGAAGGAAAAGTTTTAAATTTTCCCAACGCAGCACGTGTGCAACACTTTTTGGGGGTTGAAAAAAAAACGAAAACTTTGAAAATCGTTCTGAAATCGGCGTCAGGCAGTCTTTCGTCGGGTTTGAAGTCCTAATATCTTCAAGGTGTCCGTCCTGGGGGGAGCAACGCAAATCAATCAACTGTCTGCGGAAAAATGGCCTTAAAAATGAAATCGTTTACGGCTCGCGGGACGGAGTGACACCTTCGTGACTGGAACCACCTTGGTCGATTGGCTGTTGAGTGGCGGGGGTGTGTGTTGACTAATCGAAATCCTTCATATTGAAATGAACGCGTTTTTTTGGCTGAACGTCGAGGCGCTAATATCTTTGAATTTTCGTTAGTTTGCAGGAAATGTTGTCTATTTTGAGTACTTACCTGGCTTGTATGGTAAACTTCGGGTACAAGTCGAATCGGTGTATTTTGTAGAGGTATCTGCAACAATCAAATAAAAATTAGTAATGTTTAATTTGATGGGGTTGAGCAAGTTAACGAAACATGTTAAAAAACGAGTTATTCATTAATTAAGATTTTTCTCTTCAAAATTCTGTTTTTAGGCCGAAAGGAGTAATCGTGTGCAGATGGGAGTTTGGAGATTTTCCTAGCTTGTCTGAGCGCGCGATTTTAGTGTCGAAAAAAGAAGGGGGTGCCCGAGCCAAGCCAACAATTTTCTCGTTTTAACCAGGACTGGTGGCGTGCCCTTGCGGTCGATAGCACAAACAAGAGGCACGAGACGCAAAGATTAACTGAACTGCTGGTTGCATACTGGCAGGCGAGCCAGTGCTGGACTGGTCATGCTGGACGAGATGTGACTAGTTCTGATTCAATTAGTTTAAGGTTCTTACTAGAATTGAATAATGTAACAAGAATCCTATAGGTTTATATTCTGAAAATATCTCATTGGATATTTTCTTATTGGACCACTGCACAAAATCAACCGTAGGTTTTCAAAATTTTCAATTCGTGTACATTTTGATAAAATAAACAGCAATTCTAAATTAATCTAAATTATTTTAAAGTAAAGCGAGACAAATCTATTGAGAAAAAAGTATTCAAGAAGGAAAGGGTAATTGTTCACTTTGTAATTTGAGACAATAGCATCTTCTTGATTTTTTAAATATTGAAAAATCTATGCATTTGAAAAATTAAATAATTTTTTTGAGTAAAAAATTGAACTTTGCACTAGTTTTAAGTTTAAAAAGATTAAGATTTTCGCTTTGGACATCAAGTTTTTGGCCGGTTAACAAAATACAACAAGAAAATAATATTTGAAATTACAATCCAGAATTAGAATATTTCAATGAAAAAGCCATTAGAAAATACATTATAAACCTGTACAGTTGATAGGCAATTAAGGCCGTTGCACTGCAAAAAAAACAATTCTCGAAATCGTGAATTAAAATCACGAATGCGAGAACCACGAAGAAATATATTTACGTTTCTGGTGCAAATGCACCATACTCATGAATAAATTCCTTAGTGGTTCTCACATTCGTGAACTTAATTTACGATAACGAGAGTTGATTTTTTTCTTTGTGCTAATATTTTTTAAAGTTTATGTCGCCCCACCCCCCCCCCCCCCTCATAAAAATGGCCTAAATAATCAGGAGGCAAAATGTTTTTTTGAATTTTATGTCCCTCGGGTCTGACCACATTCGAGGGGGGGGGGAGCAAAAAAAAATATAAAAATTGAAATTTTAAGCCTAAGTTTCAACATTTAAATAAAAATATTGTTTTAAAATGCATTTTACAGGCAAACAGTTGCTTTTTAATCATTAATTTTGAAAATATCGAGGTATTGACGGAAAACTTTAAAATTTAAATGAAAATTAGAGTATAATCAACTAAAAACTAGTTTAAATGCATTTTCCCGCGTTTATAAAAATATTCAGCATGTTTGAACTCCTCTGAAAACATTTTTTAAATATTCATGAAATACCAACTCTATGCATGTAAAATGCATTTTAAAATACTTTTTTATCCAAATGTTGAAACCTAGGCTTGTAATTTCAATTTTTATATTTTTTATTTTTTTGAGGGACAAAAACTTTAAAAAAATTTTGCAACGGCCTAACAGCTCTAAAAAAATCGCAAAAAAAAAACTTTATACGACTAACAGATTTCTGAACACATAAAAAACATGGTAAAAAATAATAATGCGAAGGAGTGTGCATTTTCAATTAAATTAAGTTGATTGCACTTAAATTTTTATATTTTTTTATAACTTATTTGAAAAACATTGGAAAAAATTGGCAAACAACCAATCAAAATTTAAAAATGAGCTTGCAAAACTTGAATTTTAGGTTGAAAGCGAGAAAATAAAACGAAGCTTTTATTTTCTATGATTCGAATTTCCATCGTTCCTAAGAAAAAAAAATCAAATAATCTGTAAAAATTCCAATAATTATTGATTCTAGAAACTTTTTTTGGCTTAAGTATAACTTCTACCGATCTACCGATCCGTAGTCCAAAATTTCAAAACGTGTCAACAAATCAAAAGTTCGAAAATTGGTTAAAAATTCAAAAATAAACGTTATACAATGCTTTCCTTATTGAAAATATGTAAATTTGGCAAAGTATCGATTAAAAATCAGAAAAAAAACATGTAGACGAAAATCTAACCATACTGAATGGTGAAAGGAAGAGAAGATATGAATTAATTCAAAATTTGTTTAATTCAGATGATTTAACTGATTTTATGCCCTTAAAAATGTTGACTTTAAATTTTTTTAAGTAAATTACATTAAAAATTCTATGATTTTCATTTGAATTCTTTCATTAAAATAAAATGAAAAATGTGTCATTATCTGACAATGAGACAGGTGAATATTTATTCTTGCAGACACTTGAAAAATTTGACATTCTTAGATATCAGGCAACCCTGGTTTTCAGAATATTAGAAACATTTTTGAACTCTGATATTTTGTTAAAGTATGACGACAGATATTTAAACTAGCCAAAATAAGTTATAAATCCAAAAAATAAACAGCGTTCAAAATTTAATGTAAATCAAAAAGCTTGCAGCTTCGTGAAAATTTTGATGAGTACAGAAAATTCTCTATGAATATGATATTGGTTTATAGAGTTATACTTTGAGAATTTATTATATTGTTTATAGTATCTTGATTTATTGCAAAATATTTGATGAAAACAAAATTACGATTGAATTAAGAGTGAATCACTCATGCATATAACTATTCTTTGAAAACGACTGTACTCAATTTTTGGCTATCTACAGATTTCTTTTTAAATTGTATTAATTGTACTGAATGCCGATGCAACAATTGAATGAAAAAATGTTTTTTCAAAATGCATTTTTACTCGATCAGTTGTAAATGAAATAAAAAATGTAAAGTTTGGAAAAAAAACTAAAATTACAACGAATAAAAATGATTGCGGAGTTGCACATTTTTTATTAAAATCAAAAGATTTTTGAATAACCCCAAACATGTTGAAAAAGATTCTAAACGCTGGGAAATGCATTTTGAATAGATTTCACACTTGATTTTTTATAAAAATTTCTAAGTTTTTTGAAAAAATATTATTTTTTTTTGTCCCCTGATTTCGAGCCTATTTTGAAGGGGGAGAGACAAAAACTCTTAAACATATTTGTACCAGCCTAACTAAAAATTAATAAGTTCAGTATATTAGACAAATATTACACGTGAAAAAGTGAAAAGCTTTTACTTGAAAAAATTGTATTGTTTGCTAGTAGCTTTTTGAGCCTACTGTAAAATTCAATAAAGTAATTTAAAAATAAAAAAAAATTTGACACTGTTCTAAAACTGTAAAATTTCGAATTTATAAAAAGAAATCTCAAGATGCTTTAAAAAGAGATAAATATCCAGCATTCTAATCCAGCACAGTTGCCACCAGAAATAAAAAAGTTTTTCATCAAAAGCTAATCGATCCTCCTAAAATCCGTTTCCTGCGCTTCCCTATCCAAATTTTCAAAATAGCTTGCGCTTTATTCTTTTTGCTTAACTTTTGAAAACAAAAACGAAATTCAAAAAGTGAGACATTATTGTGATTTTTTGTTTGTTTTGTTTTCTTTTGTTTGATACATCACCATATGTGAAACCGTCCACACAATGCACAATGCACACACAGAAACGCGCGCAGAATTTTCACCGAATTTCCTCTTTGTTCGTTTTTCTTCCTCTTTTCGATTCGTTTTTCTTTTCCCGCTTGGTGGTGGTGTGTGTGCGTCCTCAAATGCACCGATCTCGTTTTTCGCGGTTTTCTCTTTTTTTTTTCGCTTCTTCCGCCTCCGCTGCACCGCCTTAAACCGCGACAAAGGACATTGACGGCCAAGTCGATCAGGTCGACCAAAGGCAGGACATTCGACGACGACACACTGCTGGCAGACAGCCGCGGCTTTCTTACGACGACGACGTCGGAGGGACGTTGTTCGCGGGGTTTTTGTCGTTTGGGGGAATTTTCTAGTGTTAGCGTGGGGTGGGGAGTTAGTATTGAGGGTGGGGAATGTTAGGGTTTCCTTTTAACAATTATGGGGGATGTTTCTAATCACAATTGTGCTTTGTACTTGGTTGATTCGATTTGAACTGATTGGCAGTTAATGACTTCCGTTTGATTGGCGCAAAAGGCAGTCATTGAGCGTTTTGATTTGTTGACAAAAAAAGGATGTTCTCTTCCTCTTTCGCTAGGATGCGGTTGTGCACACATAAATATGTGCAAAAAAAAAGACGTATCGAGGGAGTGGGTGGCAGGAGGGGGAAAATTTACACACGCGGTCTCCGAGTGTAACGTGGGTGTGTGTTTGTGTGAGGATGTAGATTTTTCGCAAGGATCTCGACTCGTTGCAGGGGGAGAGTGGAGGGGTTGGTGAAAAAATTCTGCATAGAACTAGATGGTTGGTATTCCACACATGTGTGACACACGTACCGAGGGTGGGGTGGTTTAAAGGACTTTTTTTTCGCTAGTTTTGTTTCAACACACTAACCGTGATTGTTTGCTCTTTTGTTTTGTCTTCTTCGGTTTGCTCACTTTCACTTTTACGTTTTCACTTTCGTTTGTTTGTTTTGTATTTTTTTTTTGTGTTTGTAGTATTCGGGGGCGAGTATTCCAGTTTGCTCGTTTTTTCGGGGACTTTACACTTACACTTTCACTATTTTCTTCTCTTTGTTTTTCGGTTTTGTCAAAATTGGGTACTTTGTTTGTCGTCGAAGTTTGGAATCAATTTGTCATCCGGCGCCGTTTGCGAAGTTGCTCGTTTCCACGAGGGTAGTTCCACAGTTTTAGCGTCCGTTGCGGCTTAGCCTAGTTTAGTGTTCATGGTTGCACAATTTAAGTAGTCTTTGTATTAGTTCGTGATTTTCTTCTTTTTCTTCTTCAATTCACACTGTCTCAGTGTCCCAAATTTGTCTCGTGTCTTCCTCAAAATTTGTATTTTTTTTCTTACTGCTGTTGTTCTATTAGCTCAAACTTAAAAATACTTCACTCAGACTTGTTTCTTCTTGATTTTTCTTCAGCTTGTTTGGTTCGAAAATTTTCACTCTCACTGGTCTTGTTAAACGGTTGTGTTGTCGTGGGGATTTTTTGCAGTAGTAAAAAATTGCGACAAACTAAACTTTCGGGGGGGTTGGTGGTTCTTCTGTAGTGTCAACACTGTGTGTGTCGCTGCACCGCCACCGCTTTGGTGGGTGGAGAGTGCCACATTTTCACGAACACGTGTCGCGCGGGGAAAAAATGTTGTATTTTTTGTTTTGTTTGTTTGTTTGTTTTTGCTTTCTTCTCAACTGCTAGAATTCGAGCAGTGTTGTAGCACATTTATTCTAGGTTTATCTTCTGCTGCCACTATCTTCGCTAGTAGTCCCAACGGCGATTGCATGCATCAATCGTCATTGTAGTTGTCTGACCATTTTGCTGTTTCGCATAATTTTTCACTCATTTTTTTCGGATGACATTTTGCAACATTTTGACCAGTTTGCGTACTTTTCCCATTGTGACTGGCGGCACTGTTCACTGTAAGCATCGTTTTTCTTCTTCTTCGAATGTTTTTTTTTTATTGTTTTTGTTTTGTATTTAAGCAGTTTGTCTTTTCTTAATCCGTCCGATTAATGAAACAAGATGTTTTATGTTATATCTATACCACTTCCTGGAGAACATTTCACACACACTAGATATAGTCGTTTGTATTTTTTGCAGTTGTTATTTGTCGTTTATATCATGAAACTCAAAAGTCCAACTAAAGAGTTTGTTCAAAGCAAGAACACCACGCGGGGTGGTGGGAACACTGTTGATGATGTTAAGCTAGATGACGATCCCTGGCGAGGATTGGCCGCGACCTGCTGGCTGGTATGCGATCGCTGGCACGCGGTTAAAACGGTATCCACGATGGCACGTTGTTGGTTCAGCAGACTGGGGGCCATTTTTTCTGATTTATTTTTTTTGCAGGATGTTATTTTGCGCAACACTATTTATTTTTGCTGTTTTAACCACTTAATCCTCGTTTGGTGTTCGTTCAGCGACTTTTAAACACGGCTTGGATCCATCTTCATCGACGATTTGCTGATTTTTTTTTGTTGTTTTTTGCTGATTGAGGCTGAGTGCAGATGGTTGGTCTTGTATTTTTTGTTCTTGAGCTTCTGGAATCAACACGATTTTTGATGTTTTTTTTCGCGAAACTGTTTGATTTTGTTTTTTTGCGTTCCAAATTTTCAAATCACGAAACTCGAATCCGGATTCGGGTTTTTACTGAGTTTTGAATTTTTGACGATTCCCGTTTTTTTTAGTCCGAGGATCTAAGAAAATACACACACGCTGTTTTTTAGGTCCGAACCGTAAGAGAGTCGAGTTAGATGTGGTGCACGACTTTCTCTGAAGCTACGATAATACCGTAAGGAGTCTCGTCTCTCGTAAGGACTCCTTGGTATCTCCGGCGGCGCCGCGCCCGACAGCAGACACTTGCGGGGTGGTTGGCAAACTAAAACACACTGAGGGAAGGTCCCCCTGCTCGCGCGTGTTCCTCCGATGGTCTTGACCACTGGAGAGGGTGGTCGAGGGTGTGTGCGGGGCGAGGGTGGGTCGAAGAAGCTCGGCTGCTGCTTCAGGACGCCGGGTGTGTGTGAGGGTAAATATTTATAAAGCGAAGAAAATTACACTAAATTTTATATATGGAGAGACCATTTCTCGAAGGGGTGGTTTTCACCCGCAGCCGACGACGACGATTTTTGTGCCAAGTTAAAGAATATATAATAATATATAAGAGGGGTAACTTGAGACGATAGTCCGATCTTCTCTTGGCCCGATTGCTCCTTGTGCTCGGTCACTTTGTATCTAACTATAGCCTGTACACACTAAAATATATACACATCTGTGTAAAAGTCTATAAAGTCGGAAGTATTTTTGTTTTTATTCTTTCTGTTTTTTTATTATATATGCGCGCGTGTGACCGAAGATGTTTTAAATTTTGCAGCAATCTCGTCCGACTTTTGGCTAACGACTGACGACTTGAGAACGTGGGGAGCGCCAACTTTCCTTCCTTACAATTTACGCCTCACACAAGCGCGAATCTCAGATCACCGCGGCACACACTCACTAGTTCGCGCTCTCTTTGCTCATCACTCGCACGCACACCAGCGCAAACGCTTATCACCCCCACACATACACACCTCAACCCCAGACACGCGTCATCCTTCGGGAAAGCTTCCACCTACCACCCCCTCGAAAAAGCCGGAAAAACCCGTCTTGACTCACGCTCACTCTCTCATCGCACACACACATACACTCGCACGCACGCACCCTCACACCAACACACCGAAAGACCGGTTCCCGAACCCACTTTCACCCCGCTCGCAGTAGGCGCCGAGTGTTAGAGGGCGCGCACATGCGCCCTGCACGCGACCCGAGCACACTACTTTCTAAAACCCCCTCTCTGTCTGTCTGTCGTTACAATCTCTCTCTCTCTAGTTGCCTACATCCAGGGGCACCGCCACTATGTTCTACAACACCCCCTTATGTAGAAGCTCTAGCTCTAAAACGAGGCGCGTGTGCGCGCAGCACCCCCTCTAGTACTTGCTCACTAGTGTTGGTGCGGCGCGCACCCCCACCACCACCACTTGGTACAAATCTCCGACGCGACACGAAGTAGTTTTCCTTCGGCAAACCGAGGAACTCGGTGTTCCTTAATCTCGGAGAAAATGCACCCCCCACCACCCTCTTCCGTGCACTAGTGTGTGCGCGCGCTTATGTACTCGAACCCCCCCCCCCCCTTCTCCTCTCACCTACATCAACAAGCATTAACTTTAATGCCAACATTCCCATTACAATAATGCCGAAGTGCGTCCCCGACTCCTTTGACCGGGCCGCTCGGACGACTAAGAAAGCTCACCGGCAAACCTTGGTTGCGCAGCGTGCTGCGCACTCCCGAAGCTTGCTGTGATCAACATTCTTGGAAGAGGTGCACCCGCCTCGAGAAAGCGAAAGTGGAATCGCCGTGCTTTTTTGGAACCGCACCACACCGAATCTCCGGCCACGTGTGTGGGATGCAAAGTGAAAGTGAGCCGCCTCGGATAAGAAGGCCTCCTCCCCGTTGAGGTTCGCTGGAAGGCCTGGTGGTTATTGATTGGGACATTGACGGATGGACGGGGGTACATACGCACATCAATCAGGTGGGCGAAGATTTTTGGGTGAAGGACCTGTAAGGTTCGCACGCGCGTTAAGGCGAGCGATGTGGTGGATTTGAGCGTGTGAATGTGGTTAAATTGAAGGATATAAGCACAGACAAACAGACGCAACTTTTGACGGTTAATTGTTCAAAATGTTTATCTAATCTAATCTAATCTAACCCTAGTGCAGCCAATCTTTCGAAGGGATCGTGAAGAGTGCCTTAAGTTAGATTACGCCTAGCACTCTTCTTGTCGTTTATTAACATCTCGACGTCGTCGTGCTATCTTGTTGCTACCACCATTTCGACGTTCCGAGAAAAACGCGTTTTAACACGCAGAAAAATATTTTGTAGAATCAGCCTGTACGAGGTTTGATTTGCTCAATTCAACATTTTTTTGTTGTTGTTGTTTTGAAAAGGGTGCTTTGACGTTTAACGTTGATTCAACAAAAATCTTGATTTTCAAATCAACAAAACGTTTTGTTGATTCAAATATGCCTTATTTTTCTGCGTGAATGTTTGACCTTGAATAAACGAAAACCAGAGCACGCAATGCAAACAATAACAAACACGTTTTGTTTGGCTGACCATTCTGTGCTGGTTGCTGGAGTCCCGAATTATAATTACAAATGTTTACGGTAGTCTAACTTGTACGTGCGTCAAACGTGTTCTGACCTGAAATCCCTTTGGCCAATTGTCGCACTTACATCAATTTTCAGGCTGTGTCAAGATAGCACGACAAGATTGAAACTACTTTCATATGTAAAGTGACAAAAATGCACGGAGTTTTTTTTTCGGTTTTTATTGAATATCTCAGGATTGAAATCGAATTTTGGGGATCTGTGAAGATCAAATTGTGAGCTGCACAAAACAGCGTCCTTAACTCAATTTGGCCCAAAATGCACGTACGACAAGTTAGCACGATGACGACGATCTGTAGTGGGCCATTGCATTGGAATGCATTGAAACGCACAATGACGTCATAGTGCTAACATGTCCTACGTCGCTTTCTGACGTTCCGAGAAAAACGCGTTTTAATGTTTGACCTTGAATAAACAAAAATGAGAGCACGCGACCATCCTGTGCATTGCCCCGTAAGTTTGGTTAAAATTGGTTGCCGGAGTCCCGAGTTTTAATTGAAAACGCGATCTGACCTGAAATTCCTTTGGCCAATTGTCGCACTTACATCAATTTTCAGGCTGTGTCAAGATAGCACGACAAGATAAGAACTTCTTTGATATGAAAAGTGACAAAAACTTTCGGAACTTTTTTGGTTTTTATTGAATATCTCAAGATGAGGCATTGTGAGCTGTCTAAAATGCACGTACGACAAGTTAGCACGACGGTGACGACAAGCGTTAAAGCGACCAATCCTACTGAGCAATTCTTTTTTTAATTTTAATTTTTTTATTTTTAAATCCGGCTGAAACTTTTTTGGTGCCTTCGGTATGCCCAAATGAGGCCAATTTGCATCATTAGTTTGTTCATTTACTTTTCCATTAAAATTTGGCAGCTGTCCATACAAAAATTGTTTATAAAAATTCAAAAATCTTTATCTTTTGAAGTAAGTTTTTGATCGATTTGGTGTCTTCGGCAAAGTTGTAGGTATGGATAAGGACTACACTGAAAAAATATCATACATGGTAAAAAAATTGGCATTTGTTTTATTTCACTTTTTGCACTAAAACTTGATTTGCAAAAAAAAACACATTTTTTTTATTTCCCGATATGTTTAAGGGGACATCAAATTCCAACTTTTCGAAAAATTCCAGAACGGACACATCTTTGACCCAGTTATTGGTCGCAAAAAATGTTCAACTTCGTTTTTCGATGTAAAATCAAATTTGCAATCAAAAAGTTTTGTAGTGAAATTTTTGATAAAGTGTAACGTCTTCAATTTATAGCCCTTGTAAAGTAACTTTTTAAAAGTAGTCACAGTTATTATTTTTTAAAATTATTGCCCAAGTTTGCCCATCCTTGAAAAAAATATTTAAAAGCTGCGAAAATTCCCTATATTTTTCATTTATGAACCTTGTTGATACAACCCTTAGTTGCTTAGATATTGCCAGGCAAAGATTTTAAAACAGGAAAATTTATGTTTTCTAAGTCTCACCCAAACAACCCACCATTTTCTAATGACGATATCTCAGCAACTAATGGTCCGATTTTTAATGTTAAATTAAGAAACATTCGTGAAATTTTCTGATCTTCCAGATTTTTTTTTTAATTGAAACTGACATTTCAAAAGGGCCAAACATTCAATATAGCACCGTTTTGAAATATTAGTTTTGATTCAAAAATTGTGTAGTCCATATCCATACCATATGCTAAGAAAGTTTTGGTACTCCGGGACCCTCTGGGATGGGGCATTTATTTCCACGAATGTCTTGGACACTGTTTGCCGTGGTTATAGCGCCACAACTAGAGCGTCCAATTTCCCGGGGTTACAGAATTCCCGGGAAACGGGAAATTTTCAACAAAATTCCCGGGAAATCCCGGGAATTCCCGGGAAATTTCAAATTTATCGAAAATTGTTCTTCAACAAAATTGTATAAAATATCAATTTAATGATCATAATTCATGAAAATATATACATTTTCTAAATTTATAGGCTTCCAATTCGTACAACAGTGTTGTAAAAAAAAATCATTTTATTTTTGTGCAGTATTATTTTTCTAATCACAGTGTTTGGACAGCGAGTGAAATCAATCCATGCTTTAAAACCATAAATTTGCAATTAATTATGGAGTTGTGAACAGTTTGAGAGAACATGATAAAGAATAATATTGAGATGACGTTGAAATGAAAAAAAAAATCATGAAGAAAATATGGATTTGTTGACAAATCTTTTTGTCCATAACAAATCTTACGCATTGAATTCACCTTAAAACTGCCTTTTCACTAAAAATATTTCTTTTATGAAGTCACAAGTCAAAGTTTTTAAATATTTGGAGCTAGATTTTTAAATATGTTTGCATTTTTTGTACACCTTCTATACAATACGAAGTAGTTTTATAATGATCAGCTTAAAAATGACTTCGGCTAAAAGAATTTTCAAAGCAATAAAAGTAATTTCATATTAATTTCGCTTACGCTCTGTTAGTGTAAATTCTTTATATTAAACTGTAAACACTTTTTAACAAATTAACCAAATTCTTCTTTCACAACCCTCTTTGAAACATCAAATGATTTTTTTTTTCAATTTTCATTCAATTTGGCCATGGTAAACATAATCGTGAAAAAAAAACTTAATATTGATCTTGGCAAAAAGAGGTACCATATTTTCTGATGATCAAAAAAAAAATCAAATTATTCGCTCTACAGCTTTGCCTTGGCGTTCTCGATTGCGAGATTCCTACTCGAAACTAGGTGTCCGAAGGCTTGATTGTTGAGGCAATTGCAAACCTCTTTTTACACCTTAGCTTCCATCCACCCCGGGATTCGAACTGACGACCTTTGGATTGTGAGTCCAACTGCCTACCAGCGACTCCACCAGGACAGGACCCAGGGAGACGACCCCTACACCTGGACTGAGCTAACGACCTAACCTTTTTAGGTTAGTCCGGGGCCAACATTTACTTCCCGTCCGACGGAAGGCGTGATCAGACAAATTTCGTCTCAAAATTTGCCACCGGGACCTTCTGGGATCGAACCCAGGCCAACTGGGTGAGAGGTAATCACGCTTACCCCTACACCACGGTCCCGGTTCTGATGATATAACAACAATTTTCGTTTAAAAAACTAACCAGAATTATAATAGTTAATTTTCATTCCAAAATATCGTAATTTGTGTTACTTTACGAATAAACAAGATCCCAGTTGTAAAAGCTTCAGAAAACAAGTCAGAAACTAATAACGTGAATTTTTAGACGAACTGATAAGTTATAAGAACATGAAATTGAATTAAATAAAATAAAATTGAGTGTTTTCATTTTTTTTGTAAATTAAAAAAAATGTGCCAAGAAGTTAGGAAAATGTAAACTTCCGCTTGAATTTCGGGAATTCCCGTGAAATTTACAAATTTCCCGGGAAACGGGAAATATTTTTTTTTCGGGAAATCTCCGGGAATTCCCGGGATTTTTTTTTCCCGGGACGGGAAATTGGACGCTCTAAATAGTCGAGAGCCAGAATTTCCGATAAACTGTAAGGATGGGCCGGGAATTCCCGGGAAATTTACAAATTTCCCGGGAAACGGGAAATATTTTTTTTCGGGAAATCCCGGGAATTCCCGGGACGGGAAATTGGACGCTCTAGCCACAACTTGATCTCTGTAATAGTATTCCTAATTCCAGTCCAAGCTCGCCAAGTCGTCATTGCCTAGTGATTAGCATTTTTGCTTACCAATCCAAAGGGCGGGGGATCGAACCCCGCCTCTAGCGCCTTTGTTTTTTCGTTCATATTCATCATTTCAAATTTCTTTGTTTTTAACTTTTCGTTGGGAGTAGATGGGAATCGAACCCAGAATCATTCACTCACAAAGCGAACCCCGTAACCAGTCAACCACGGCAACTCCTCTGAACAAAAGTTTTTCAAAAAGGCTTCATCCATAAAGTACGTTACGCTAAAATCAGAATTTCTCCCTTTCTCTCTGTTCCCTTGAACAAGCTTTTCCTACACTTATAACATGCAATGTAACGCTTTCTCAGAATAATATAATTCAAATATAGTTTCTGATTTTCACTATTAAACCAACTTTTTTTTGTAAGATTACTGATAAAACTTTGCTAGCTTACTTCCACATGAACTGTTTATCACTAGATTTTTGTTGAAAACGCTTTGAGCTGTGATTGAACGTCAAAATGCTGATATGGCAACATTACAGGATTGATAGTGTTTGGTGCTGTTCCCTTAGTCTGAAGTAAAAATTGTAAGGAGCACTTGGGCTACCTAGAAATTTTTATTGAAATCTTTGAATACATAACACTGACCTATACAAATTTACAAAAATGATTGCGCAGGCTCAACTCGAGGGGAAGCATAAAGTTTGGGGTCGTCAGAAACACGTACTCTTGAAATTTTTCAATTTGGACAGGGCTGAATGGTTTTTTTTTCTTCAAAGTTTATGTAGACAATTGTGGGTCTCGTGGCGCAGGGGTAGCGGCTTCGGCTGCCGATCCCGATGATGCTATGAGACGCGGGTTCGATTCCCGCCTTATCCACTGAGCTTCTATCGGATGGTGAAGTAAAACGTCGGTCCCGGTTTCTCCTGTCTCGTCAGAGGCGCTGGAGCAGAAATCCCACGTTAGAGGAAGGCCATGCCTCGGGGGGCGTAGTGCCAATAGTTTCGTTTTTTTTTTTCGTAGACAATTAGGGTGGTTCGTCGCTGTTGCATACAATCCAAAAATTGCATGCAATATGTGGGAGTAAGGAAAAGCACTAATTCTCCATATAAACTTTGGAGAAAAACCATTCGACCCTGCCTAATATTTTTGAAAAATTCAAAGTGCACGTAATTCAGGGAACCCTAAACATCATGCTTCCCCTCGAGTGGAGCCTGCGCAGATTTTTGGTTGGTCGTGGTTTAGATAAACACCCAAAACTGGCAGCGCTAGTCCGAGAGAATGATGGTCTCGAGTCGAGAGAATAGTGGTACCATTCACGGACGCAGAGAACACAGCTCGAGATGGGCGATAGAACTATTCTCTCGAGGTTCATTTGCAAAAAAAGTTCATCCGTCAAACAAAAAACCAAAAGTGTCGACAACGGGAATCGAACCAGAGACCTTTGACAAACCAATCCAATGACTTAGCTGCTTCGGCCACCACAGCTTGGTGACCAACGAGAAGTCAGAAGTCGATGTATGACACTTGTTGGAGATTTATTGATTCAACTAACGTATGAACTCATTTGTTATGATGGTGTGAGTTGGTACCATTATTCTATCGATTTTGGCACTGAGCCCTCAATAAATTTTGAGAGACCGATTATCTCGACTCTGAATTTTGGGTGAAGGAATGATAATGTTTGGCTGGCACGGAATAAGATTTTCATGCTTTGTTACCAGACCCAAAGAAAATCTCTCCATATGGAATTTTATCAGTACGGAATGCACAACACATGCCCAACTTCACACGCAAACATTCACCTTTCACTCGATCAGCCTGATGTCCACGTCGGAATCGATTGATCTTAATTGAACCATATTGAAGTCCGATTCCGGGCCCGAGTCCTGAACCAGGTTGTTTCCGGCTTGTTTGCGGTTTATTTTAATACCACACATTTCCACACACCCACATCCACACCCACACACCACCTCATACATCATATAATAAGTCCTTTTTTTCCAGTGTCATTTTATATTTCTCAACGCTCGAAACTGTTGCTGAATTGCTCGTTATGCTATTGTTTCCGTTGGCCACAACATCCACCTTTTCCGTCCACATTCCCGTTCCGTTTGAAGCGCCGTAAATCGTGTGAAGCTTGTGTGATTGCGGGTTGATGTTTGCGTTCAAAACAATTAATCCCGCTCAAAAGCATCGGGCGTTAATTGCTGCTAACCTGAACGGCACCTCGAACCATTCATGGGTTGGCTGAGATTGACTTTGTTACTTTTGTGTTACGTCATGGTTGTAAAATTTGAGCATTTAGGCCGATGCAAATATTTTTAAAAGTTATTGTCCCTCGGCTCTGGCCGGAGTCGAGGGGGAGGGGGGGGGGGGGGGCAAAAAAAAAAAAAAAATATAAATATTAAAATAACATGCCATAGTTTCAACATTTGTATGGAAAGAGTGTTTTAAAATGTATTTTACACTAGTTCAGTTGTTTTGCAATAAAAGTTTTCAAAAAATGTAAAATTTGACGAAAACAAACATTTTAGCGAAAAAAAACTTTAGCGATAGAAGACATCGAAAATTTTCAAAAATTCAAAAGATTTTTTAATCAGCCCAAACATGCTAAAAATGATTCTAAACGCAAGGGAATTCATTTAAAATTGATTTTAACTAAATGCACTTAAATTTTCATAAAAATATTGAAATTTTTTGAAAAAATATTTTTTTGCCCCCTGATTTTTCGGGCCAACTTTGAAGGGGGGGGGGGGGACAAAAACTTTAAATAAAATTTGTGCCAGCCTTATAAACAAAGTTTGATGTGATTTTTTTCCAGAAAATGTCACAAGATTTTCAGAAATATTAAAACAAAAAAACAGGAATAGAACAAGAATGCTGTCGATAAGATTACCCAAATAAAGAGATCTATTTTCTGCAAACCAAAAATAACATCCTGGATGTTATAAGGACACATTGGGAAAGACGACATTAGTAGTTTCAACACATAACATGAGAACATGATAAAATTAGTTTAGAAAACAAATGACTCAGAATCCATCTTTGGGTATGCGGATTCAATAATTTTCAGATTTGTACTTTTCTGGTTCTGAGAAACAATTCTGATGTAAATTTGTTGTCTTGTTTTTTTCTTTTCGACGAATTGGGTCAGCAATTTTAGACATATTTATGACCAAAATTTGATTTTTATGAAAAATATTGGTCATGATAATTTTCCTGCAATACATTAAAATTTTAGTTCAATTATCTCAACATTTGTTTTTCAAGCAACTATATCAAATGATCCGGTATTTTCTCTAATTTTTGGTATGGTTATGCTTGTTTGCATATTTTGGAAGAAAGTTTTTATTTTCAGTATCACTTTTTTCATCACAACTCGATTAATCACTAATTGTGTAATTTTGGAAGTTTGTTTTCACGAGATTGAAATTTATTGAGCTTGACAATTGATTCAAATTCAATTTAGGCCAGATTAAAAATATTGAAAATTGTCAACTGCTAATCACACTCTAATCTCAAAAAATCGATACAGTTGCGATAGTAAACGACAGATTATCTGCTGATTTTTGTTCAACCCAATGAGCACACACACACACATTCACATTAACTTGCACATACTCACCGTAAGCTCCCCTTCGCCATTTCCACCCACTTTCAGGCAAAAAAAAAAGTGGAGAAATGAAAATAAAAACCCTTTTTTATCCATCGAAGCGAAAGCAATCCCATTACTCAATCGAATAATTTATGATTTATTCTTTTTTGATTCGACGGCGACGTCGCTCGGCCTGACGACGAGGATGACGTCGAGTGCAACTTTGCGACGATGACGGTGAACACACACACACACACACAATCGCGCGCGTTAGGGTTGGGTGACAAAACGGGGATTTATGGTTGATGTCGCGGCGCATTCAGGGTTAGTTTTTCACTGTGTGAATGTGTGTGTGATCGTGTATCGGATGAAGTGCATTATGGAGCTTTTTAAACTGTTTCTACTTTGCTCGTGACGGAATTTTTTGCTTGATTGAGTGGAAGGAAATCTAGCTGGATTTAAAACACTTGCTCTGTGGAGGCTCGGTGAAATGGTTTCGAGTGAACTGTTACTGATGCAAGTTTTGCTAGAAATGATTAACTGTGCATCAAAGTAAAAAAAAAATTATCCTTACACAATTTCTGTAAAAAAGCAAAAAATTATAATAAAATAATAAAATATAATAAAATGAAGATGTCTAGATAAAGTAAAGTCAATCGTGATTAGTTCTAAGAAATTTGTATGATGGGTGGATCCGCACCTTAACATGAAAACAAAAATCGGGTTTAATACAGTATCACAATACATGTTAAACATAACATATTTTGATTCAAATTTTAATTTTACTAATGATTACCAACTCTTTCAAATTTTACACCGCAGTCATCCACGAAGAACTTGACAGTTTCTATTCTCGCACCAAAACATAAAAATATATGCTAATTATTTCAACACGGAAAAAAGCAGTTGAAAATGCTACATATTAGGACTTAATAAACTTTAATATTTTAGTTGAATCCTTGAAAATAAAATTGATTACAGCGATTCCAAATTACCTTTCATCACTGAAACTGCGAATACTTTAAAATTTAGGCGCTGACCTTATAAGGGTACTGAAATTTTGTTTTTGATATACGGGTAATTCTCCACGAACTCACACGAAATCGGAAAAAGTTGCCCCGACCCCTCTTCGATTTTCGTGAAACTTTAAGGGGTAATTTTGGTCCCTGATCACGAATCCGAGTTCCATTTTTCGATATCTCGTGACGGTGGGGTGGTACGACCCCTTTCGTTTTTCTGGTTTTTTACTAAAACACGTTTTTCAGTGATTTGTAGCTCGCAATCGTGAAGAGATAGAAATTTGGTGTCAGAGGGACTTTTGTGTAAAATTAGACGCCCAATTTGATGGCGTACTCAAAATTCCGAAAAAAACGTATTTTTCATCAAAAAAAAAGTTAAAATATGGTTTTAAAATCGCTGCCATTTCCCGTTACTCAACTGTCAAAAATCGTGAGACATGTTTAATGTACTTTTCGAATCTGAAATAACCCAGAAGGGCCATTTTTTTATTTAAAACAAAAATTGTTATTTTAAATAACGTGTTTTTTCTAACTTTGCAGGGTTACATTTTAGAGTGTAACAATGTTCTACAAAGTTGTAGAGCAGACAAAAACAAAAATTTTGATATAAAGACGTAAGGGGTTTGCAAGTATTCTTCACGATTTATCGGAATTTTACCAAAAAATTTTTTTTGAAAGAGTTATGATTTTGACAATTTTCGACCAGTTTTTCGAATTTTTAACCCCAAAAACTCAATCGTGTATTTTTGAAAGTAATTTTTTCGGAAAGTTTCAGCTAATTTTGCATAAGAATGACCCCTTGGACGATTGTTGTGGCTTGTGCACTGCTTGTTAGGGTGGGTACGGATTTTAAAAAGTTCTCAGATCAAGTTCTGGTGTGGTTCCCCTTGTAGGGCATACCCAAAGGGACTCTTACACCAAATTTCAGCTCATTTGGTTGAAAACTGGCTTGTCTCAAGCGGGTTCAATTTTACATGGAAATTACTATGGGAAATTTTGAATTTTCGTTCATTCGCTCCTACAGGCCTGGGGAAAACATGTAGAAACTTCTAGGATGGCCAGAAATGAGCGGAATCGTCTGGAGAACAACTTTTCCTAAGAGACCAGGTCGATTCGTTCAACCCCCATCGAGCTCAACGGCAATACATCCGGGGTTTTCGGAACCAACGGTTTTCCCCAGAAAAGCATCAAATTTTCCTTAGCATGCTATAAATGCTTGATGAACACCACGACGCCACATGTCAAACAGTTACCACGTGGACTAGCATCGCCTATAAAAAATTACTTTTTATTACTTTTTGAACCATAGAATTAAAATTTATGGTGATCCTGATACTATTTAACTGTATTCTAAACCTCCAACTAAGAAAAAAAAAATGTTATGGTGCAAATTTTACAATCACGTGGTAGCTGTTTGACATGTGGCGTCGCGGTTTTCATCAAGCATTCACAGCATGCTAAGGAAAATTTGTTGCTGAACGAAAATTCAAAATTTCCCATAATAATTTCCATGTAAAATTGAACCCGCTTGAGACAAGCCAGTTTTCAACCAAATGAGCTGAAATTTGGTGTGAGAGTCCCTTTGGGTATGCCCTACAAGGGGAACCACACCAGAACTTGATCTGAGAACTTTTCAAAATCCGTACCCACCCTACTGCTTGTATGTGAGGATTTATCGAAAATAAAAAAACAAACCGGATACACTCACTCATCAGAAACATATTTTTATTTTGAAAAAAAAAAAAAAATTCAGATTCTCGCAATGCACTGCCGTTTTACGGCGATATGATGTATACGCCATTTTGGACATTTTCAATTTTATTTTACAGTATGATAAAAAATCTTAAAGGCTACCTGAATTTTTCAAAAAACTGCTCTGGGGCCCATTTTATTAAGCAAACAAACAATGATGTATACGCCAATTTTACTCATCAATGATGTATGTATACATTGAGAATTGATAAAAGTCAAATTCAATACTATTTGAATGTTGATTTGAGGTTTTGGGACCAAATTAAGACTGGGTAATATTTTATTACATTATTTCGATTTAATTTTTAAGGGAACGTCCATTAGGCATCATCCATAAAGTACGTCACGTTCTGAGAGAAGAGGGGGGTTTTGAGCAAGCGTGACGTTGCGTTTTAAAAGCATAGGGAAATCGTGACAAAGAAGGGTGGAGTAAATTTTGGCTGATTTTAATGTGACGTACTTAATGGATGTCACCTTATCCACATCCACGAAAACACTTTTGAAAATTTTAGCCCCACCCACCTCCCTTGCGGACAATTGTTTTTATGGAGCGTAGACAATCGCTAAGGGAGCGTTCTTTTATTACGTAACGCAAAAAATCTGATTTATAGACCCCCTCCCCCCTGGTAACAAAATTTCCATACAAATTATAAAAATTTCGTATGGAGCGTAACACATTCTCTGACCCCCCTCCCATCCCCGCAACTGCGTTACGTAATAAAAGAACGCTCCCTTAATACCCTCCCCCCTCTTAAAGTAACCACGTGGACAATGCATTAAGGAATCCGCTCAGCTGTCAAAATAGCTGGCACAAAAAATATAGCCTGCATTGATCGAGCAATGTATACATACATCATTGGGAAGGAAAAGTAGTGATTTTTTATTGCTTTTTTTCGGCCAAATGATGTTTGTGGTTTAAAATCGTAGAGAATAGGAAAAAAACAAGAAATTTTGTAGGGGCCACATTTTTATTGTACTTTTTAACAGTTTCTACAGAGCAGACCTTAAATTAGTCATTTTAAATTGAAAAAATGAACAAAAACAGAAAATCGTGTCTACAGCAAAATCACCTTAATGGCGTATACATCATATCGCCGTAAAACGGCAGTGCACGAGTCACAACAAGCGTTCAAGGGGTCATTCTTATGCAAAATTAGCTGAACTTTCCGAAAAAATACTTTCAAACGCACACGATTGAGTTTAAAGGGTTAAAATCATAACTTTTTCAGAAAACTTTTTTGTAAAATTCTGATAACTTGTAAAGAATACATGCAAACTTCTTACGTCTATATATCAAATTTTTTGTTTTTGTCTGCTCTACAACTTTGTAGAACATTGTTACACTCTAAAATGTAACCCTGCAAAGTTAGAAAAAACACGTAATAAAAAAATGAAAAATTTTGTTCTAAATGAAAAATGACCCTTCTGGTTATTTCAGATTCGAAAAGTACATTAAATTTCCCATAAAATGACATGTCTCACGATTTTTGACAGTTGAGTAACGGGAAATGGCAACGGTTTTAAAACTATTTTTTATTTATTTTTCTGATGAAAAATTCGTTTTTATCGAAATTTTGAGTACGCCATCAAATTGGGCGTCTAATTTTACATAAAAGTCCCTCTGACACCAAATTTCTATCTCTTAACGGTTGCGAGCTACAAATCACTGAAAAACGTGTCTTAGTAAAAAACCAGAAAAACGAAAGGGGTCGTACCGCCCCACCGTCACGAAATATTGAAGATGGACCTCGGATTCGTGATCAGGGACCAAAAAAACCCCTTTGAGCAAAGCAAAGTATTCGTTACTTTGGATATGGTATGTATAACACTACAATAAATCAGGGAAACATATTTTAAGGCACCCCGATTTCCCGACACCTTCAAATCAGCAATTAAAATTTTAATAAGACCTTTTTAAAAATTCTGCTGTTTTTTGTGAATATCTTAATATTTTTTTTTCTTAAAACCTCAACAATTATTCTTTCTTTTGAAACTTGCGTTATTTTTTGTTGCAAAAACCGAGGAAAACGCAGTTTTTGGACCACCCAATTTTGGAGAGTGCTCCTACTAATCGCCAAACAAAAAAAATGAGGGTCTAATTATTTTTAACCATACAACTCCCATGACAAAATCAAATCAAATTGTTCGTTCAAGAGTATCGCGAGATTCCTACTCGAACCTAGGTGTCCGAAGGCTTGATTGTTGAGCTAATGGCAAACCTCTTTTTACACCTAAGCTTCCATCCACGCCGGGACTCGAACTGACGACCTTTGGATTTTGAGTCCAACTGCCTTCGGGCGACTCTACCGAGGCAGGACCCTGAGGGTCGACCTAGACTGAGCTGACGACCTAACCTCACGGAAGGCGTGATCAGACGAATCTCGTCTCGAAAAATGTCGGCCGTCTGGGATCGAACCCAGGCCGGCTGGGCCAGAGGCAACCACGCTGCACCACCGGTCCCTTGCAAATTTGAGCTAATTCGGAGTACTTTTGATTTGGATTCTTCCTGTTTAACGTGGAATCGCTGTGTAATAGCATTTTTTTTAATTGCTTAAAGCAGTTCCTAATATTTTTTTTTAATGTATGTCCTCTGGTTGACGTTGAAATTAGCGTCATAAATTGCAAAATAATGAATAAGGTTAGTCAATTATCATGATTTTATAGAAGTTACATAAACTTTTGGCCTGTTTTTTTTTTGCTGGTAGTATATTTTTTTGTAAAATTATATTTTTTTAATAGAAATTATCTTACACACTTTTGTTTATAAAACAACATTTTAAAATTTAGTTACAACTCATTCTAGAGAGTCGTGAACTTGCTGTAAAATTCAGTTGTGTTGAAATTGAAATGTCACGAAGTATTAATGAAAAAAGGCGAGAAGCGGTTGTTGAAATTTTTTTTTTATTGCGGTCTTATCTTCATTTTTTCAATGATTTAGACTTAAAAAGATCCTCCTGATTTTTTGGAACGTTTTTGAAAAACATTTGGAAGTATTAGCAACTGCATAATAATAATTAAATTAAAATGATTGTTCTGTTTCAATAAGCGCTGCTTAATGTCTGAGTTCTCAATAAACGTATGTGTTTCGATGAATTGTTAAGATATGCCTCCTTCTTTTCCTTCGATATTGAAACAGAGAGAGAGTGTCAACTATATTACAATTAAATATAACAAATTGCGAACTAACATATCACTTATTCAGCTTAGAGCCGCTAAATAATAACAAAAAAATAAAAAACAACGAATTATAACTATTTTCCACAAAACAAATCATTGAACTGTTTACAAAACTTTGATAAATAAATGTAATTTTCTTTTGGAAAAAAGCTCAATGTTTTGTTTTTTTACACAATTTTTTCCATTTACTTATAGAATTCTGATGTCCTAAGCAGTATTTAATTCAATTGGTTGATGTATGTGGCAGTGCGTGGCCGAATGGTTACGCTGTCCGCTTTGTAAGCGGATGATTCTGGGTTCGATCCCCATCTGCTCCAACCTTCCATCGGATGAGGAAGTTAAAATGTCGGTCCCGGCCTTGGTTGTTAGGCCGTTAAGTCATTCCAGGTGTAGGAGTCGTCTCCATGCCATAAGTACAAATAACACACCAAACCAAGCCTACTCCGGTGGAATCGCTGGCGGCGGTTGGATTCACAATCCAAAGGTCGTCAGTTCAAACACTGGGGTGGAAGGTTCCTTGGAGTAAAAGAAGTTTGGGTGCCCTCCCCATTCAAGCCTTCGGACTCCTAGGTTCTAGCAGAAACTTGCAATAGAGACCACAAAAGACCCGGGGGTCGTTAATGTGGATGGTTTGATTTTTGGTTGATGTATGTTTCTCTAAGTAATCTAGCTCACAAAAAGCATTGGCCTTCTTACACCTGCTTTCTGTTAAACTTTTTATTTAATATTGATTTTATGTTGTTGAAAAAAGCACATTTTTTTAAAGATACCTATTTGGCTTAGCTTAAGGAACCATCCATTAACCAGGTAGACACTTTTTATGATTTGTTTAAGTTTTACGAAAATGCTAGTAATTTTAAGATCTTTAATAATTTTTAAGACCTCAAACTTGCCGTCTAACTTGCACTTGCATGTGTCGTAGAGCAACAATAAGACAATTGACAATAGTTCATCAGATGTCCAAACAAACAAACAAACGCTGAAAGTTTCATCCAATTCCAGGCACCTTGATATGACCTCTAGGCCAGACGCTGATTGCAGAAAATTATTATAACTCCTTTTTTTATTAGACTTGTAAGTTTCTGGTATGTTTTTTCTAAACATGATGTCAAACTTTTACAAAAAGTTTATCGTTATATCGGTTTCGGTCTATATGAAATTGAATATTCGCTCAAATAAGATTTCAAAACATTTTATTAACATCTTCAAAGTTTTGATTAAATACAACGTAATTTTGAACTGTACATTATTGCGTTACACCATTGAACATCACTTTCCCCGTATACCTTCCAAACATTGTGAATTAATCACCTTTTTAATGATAGTTTTAGAAAATATTCTAATTCGAATGAAACTTTCGAAACATTTTTTTTTAAATTCCACTGAAAATTCCATCACTTGCCAAAACTACACCACAACTACAACTCTTACCTATTGACAGTGCATTCGGGTCCACCAAATTTCAAAAACCGGTTCCAATATCGCCGTCTCGCTTACGCTTCGCTTTTTGGGAAACCTGGGGCGCCAAAAATTTAGCGCGGGAGAGTGTCTAATCGGGGCTCGTCTATCGGTTGCAGCCCCAGCAGCGCTCGTTGATTCGTTGCACGGGCACCATTTTTGGGCAGTTTGCACTAATCTCTAATGAGCTGATTAGGTTCTGCCCCACCAGATGGTCGTTCGGGGTCCAGAAGTTTGGAGTACGGAGTCACAGTAACACTCGTTTAAGGTCCAATCCGGGTGAGTTTTTTTGTTGTTGTCTTGAATCGGTTTTTATTTAGTATTGCACATTATTTTTTAATAATAATACACAATTTTGTTTTTTTTTATTAGAGGGGGTCGAAACGTTCTACATCGCTGAAGCACGCATGAACTCACTTTCGCACGTTGAAACTTAGGGGCAAACACGAGGGCCGAAAATCACTCCAAACACTGGGTTCTTTTTTTTTTGTTGTTTAAAACTTGATGAAATCACTGGCAAAACGAAACCGCAAACAACAAAATCATGCAAAACTGGTTCGAGAAAGTGTGTCGATTTTGTTGCACTAAGCACGCCTGAAGATGTCCGTGAGTGGGCCGAAACGTCGTTGAGAGGGTCGCGCGCGCGAGGCCACCCCGGAACGGGTGGTGCTGCTTTTGGGGGTGGCTTTTGAGAGGGTTAATGCGTTCCGCTTTAATTATCGATTAATTTCCGTGCGCGCACACACACACACGCGCGCGCGAACACATTTTCGGCAACTTACTTTCCCTATCATTCACCTCCGGTGCTCCTTGCGGGTCGTGATCCACATAATTTTTTTAATTATTATATATTTCGGGTGGTGTTGGTTTTTTGGATGATTTTTTTTCCTGGACTTTTCGGGATTTTGACGATTTTTGAGATTTAACTTTTCCGGTTGGAGACGAATTTACTGACAAATTGCGAAATGTACTTATAATGGAAAAAATAAGAAATTTGACGCCGGTATTTTTGGCATCGCGCGACGGACGGCGATAACACGCGTATTAACAACGACGCTAGAACAGCGTGACTGAGCGTCATTATGCGCTAAAAAGAAACACTGACCGCTGGGTAATTACATACATACGTACAAACACACACAGATGCACACATGTGAGGGGGGAACCCAGCCTGGCCAGCGATCCAGGACCGACCGGGAGAGCCTAGCGCACACTTTTTTTTCTCCCCCCGAAAAGCCGAACACGCCGAAAAGAGGGTGGCCAGGGCAAAAAAATCCTCGTTTTCCCTGCCTGCGTTTCCCGGATCGGGAAAAAATTTATCATTTTCCGAGCTTTCCCTCCCCGAGTGTTAGAGGGACACATCAGCGAGCACACAGAAAAAAAATCAGCCGCGCGAACGGGGAATAAACACCAACCGCCTGTGTGTATGCAACCCGTGCGTCCTCCTCCCCCCACCCACAATTTTCCACGAGAGGGCGCGCACGAGGGGGGGGGGGCTCTCGCTCTCCGGCCGTTCTCTCCTCCACGCGGCGCGCTGTTTGTACATAAATTTTTCCGAAACGAAAAATTCCAATTTCCCCCCTCATCTGTGACTGTGTTTGTCACCCCGCGAAAAAACGGCCGCGAGGGGGCATGCGAAGCGCGGAAAGGGAGCACGAGGAGAACAAAAAAGAATCCATACACACATATATTTTATCAATACATTTTTCCTGGCGCAAGCGTCCGATTGTACTTTTTTGGTCCTTTTTTCCGCTCCGCCTTTTACCCACACATCGATATCGAGGGCGCGCGTTGTGATATGACATGTCGCGGGAGAGAGACTCCCCACGCTGACCGTGACTACGTCACAAGACGTCAAACTTGACCAAACTTTCTACCCTCCCAAACGGGCGCCAGCGACTTAAACCTTAAAGCGCGCCATCTCTGGAACAAATCCGCCGACGCAGGACGACGCCCTAGTTCTAAGCGCGCCCCTAAATGCAGGCAACCCCCACTCCCCTCACGCACATACGCATACATGCAGGCGCCACGAAACGCACTTTGGCCGCCCCCTCTCTCACTATGTACCAGGTCGCGCGCGTGGGAATAACTAAGCGCACGCATTGTTTTGATAGTTGGGACGGCGGCGATGTGCTCCTTTTCTGACCACCGCGTGAGGACATCTAGAAAAAAAACACGGTCGAACTAGGACGAAAAAACTGAGTTCAGAAAAAATCTATATGGCGCAGGTTGCACGCACGCACACAAGTGCGAGCGGGGATCCATTGTTTACTTGGAGAGTTCTGGACGCTGGGACATCGAGGGGCGGCAAGAGGAAGTGCATCCGCGCAAATCGAAGAAGTGTGTTAGAAAAACTTGAAATCTGCACGCGACCATTCCACCGGGGGAGTCGTCCCTCTAGGACACTGCACAGAGCGGTCGTGGAAGGAATCAGGCACGTTGCAGTTGCTGCATCCGGATGGAGTGGAAGTGAGTGGCTACCATGGTGGCTGGTAAAATCTTGAGACAAGATTTGACATCGACACAACCTTTTTGTCAACAACTTGAACCGGCCATCACCACATACTTGACCCATGTGGAATTTTTTTTTTAACAATTTACATTAGTTTTGTAGATCCCTTAATAGGAAATCTTTTTTCCACTGGTATTTCACCTTAGTTTTAGCTGTTGTTTATCTTTATTGCAACCATTGTTAGTATTTCTTTCATAAATAATGTTCACAACATATTTACATGATTTAATTCTTTAACATTTTTATGCTGAGTAAAGTTTTTAAGGAGACCACTACCCGATCAGGCTTTTTGGTGTGAAGGTGTGATGGATAGTTCTAAAAAAACAGACAAAAATGATTACCGTCAACTGGGGTGAATTGTGACAAATGGGGCGAATTGGGACAGCAGTTTTAACCATGTTAGAGCACAATATTTTGATTTTTCTGGTTGGTTTCGGATAGAACAGACTCATACCAACAAAAGTGTACATCCATTTCCAAATTTATATCCTTTCAAGTGCTCTAAACATTGCTGTTCCTATTCAGTCTGATGTCCTGATTCACCCCAGATGACGGTATTTCTTTTATTGATTCCGAGTTTAAAAAAATTGATAGTAGGGGCAAATCATCCTAACCAACTCGAAGCCGTTGCATCGTATTAAAAAGAGGTCAAAGACAAACTTGTAGGAAATTTTAAGGGCTTTCCGAAAAAAATACACTGAAAGAAAAAAACACTCCCCTTTTCTGAGATTTTTTTATTTTTAGGTTTAAAAGTCAAATTTGAAGGTGAGCCCACGATTTTTGTTCGTTCAAATTTTTTGTGAAAATAGCCTAAGATGTTACAAAAAGACTCACGAAAAATGCTTACATATACATATGTAAAACAACATGATTTCAACAACAGTTGACTAAGACATTTATAGTGTCATAAAACTCAGAAAAAATAATTAATTATTTTATTATTATTATTTATGGTAAAACAAATATTTCAGTACAGTTCTGAGCCCCTACAATATTTCCTTAAGGGGCTACATACATTTAAAACGACAAAAATCAGAGTTTGGTCTGAGCACACACCTAATTTTATTTAAAATCTGTTATGAGGGCATTAAAATATACATTTTCATCTATTATTAAAACAATATTGAAGACATTTGGTTGTATCATTGCCGAAATATAGCTATTTGAATTTAGCAGTTTCAAAAAACGGGTTCCACGATATCTTATCGCGTCAAGTCAGTGTTCGGCTTAAAATTTTGGCGAAGACTCGTTAAACCGGTGCTGTGTGCATGACGAAAGCCGATTGTCAAAAAAACGTATTTTAAACAAAGATAAAATTATTTTTGTGTTTTTCATATAAAAAATCGTCAGTTTTTGATTTTTTAAATTTTTTTGACAGCAAAATTTCAAAATAGAGCTTCGTCATACACACGGGATATGTCTTGAGAGTCTTTGCCCAAAATTTTAGCCCTTTGATCCATCCCATCTCGAGATTTCGTGGCACCCGTAAATCAACTCGGTGTTTCGAGAAAAACGCTCAGAATGTTCGACAGTTCACTTTGCGCTCGGCAAAATGTTCAGCTTAAAATCGTCTCTATCTCAGTTTAATCATGTAATCTTCATGAAACTTTGAGGACTGATTTAAAATTATCTTTTTAGTGAATTCGATTTTTTTGTGTACTATGAAATTTTGTGATTTTCTATATGTATGTAACCTCTTAAACAAATTTCAACATATCAATAATTTTACCTAAAAACTAACTTACAAAATTCAACTTTCGATTCTCAAGAATCGTCACCCTCAAATCTTATTATGTAGTTTTAATGTTACTGCAATGGAGTCGCGTTTTTAGTTTAAATCATTTTGAATTTTGTTGAACTTTGCCGTGGAACTGCAAGTGCACTGATTTCTTTTAGAAATATATTCAATAGAGTTCCATTATTTTTTACTAAAAGTGTAACTATTGCATTAATTCAGTATTGTACCCAAACTTTTGATTTGAGTGCTTAGTAATTGACTCAAAATAGTTTTAATGACATTGACTCTTTAAAAGATTTCAAAATTCCGATAAAACACACACTCGGTGAACCTCGTTGGATAAATGTACGACTCGTGCTGAAAAAATCCTCTTTTTGCAACTTGTTGCATAAACTACTATTTCAAAACTTTTTGCCATCCTCACCTTACTGAGCAAAGGCTATAAAATCACTCGAAAAACGAAATTCTTAATTTGATCTCCTAGATCCACTTTCATGTATACTTATAGACTCAGAATCACATTCTGAGCAAATGTCTGTGTGTGTGGTGGGATGTTGATAAAAAAATAGCACTGGATTATTTCGGCACTGGCTAAACCGATTTGGACCGTATTGGTCTCATTCGATCCATCTTAGGGTCCCATAAGTCGCTATTGAAGATTATAAAGTTTAGTAAAGAACTTCAAAAGTTGTCCTAAAAAACGATTCCAACAAAAGTCCTGAAGATTTAAAAAGGGTGGTTTTCGTAAGAAACCCCGTCATGTTATACATTTTTAAGAAAGGTATTCGAAAGACCTTTCCAACGAGTTTGATGATCTGACAATCCTATCAAAAGTTATGCGCACTTAATTGTTATTTATGCGCCTTTTAGAGGCCGGATCTCATATATTTAGATGAAAACGTTGTCCGGATCTTTAATGCGACCTGTCGTTGGATAGGCAATCAAAAGACCTTTCCAACGAGCGCAGTAGATTGCAGATCTGACTACCCAATCTGATGGTATAAATAATGAATCAAGTTGATAGAACACTGAAAGTTCCGCCCTTGTGTATCTATTTTGGATAGCATTCCCCTCAAAATGTGAGGAAGGCAGCAACCTTGCGAGTTATCGCAATTCTACGAAAAAAACTTAACTTAATCCACTAAAGCTTTTTTCGTAGAATTGCGGTAACTCTTGATTGTTACAAACTTATGTTTACATATCAAAAATTATGTAATTGTCTGCTCTACAACTTTGTAGAACATTGTTACACTCTAAAGAAAAAACCCTTAATAGAAAACACGATATTTAAAAATTAAAAATTTTGTTCTAAATGAAAAAAATGAACCTTCTGTGTCAATGTAGACTCAAAAAGAACATGAAATTTCCCATAAAATAAAATGTTCAAATTTTTTTTACAGTTGAGTAATGGAAAGTGGCTTTTTATGAAAAATACGTTTTTTTTTTAATTTTGAGTCACGTCCATATTTACCTAAAAGTTCTTTTGACACCAAATTTCTATTTCATCATCGTTTCAGGCTGCAAAAGATTGAAAAGCACCTCTTTTTTCGCATGTTCAAAAATTGAAGGGGTCGTACCGTCCCTCCGTCACGAGATATCAAAAAACGGACCTCGGATTCGTGATCAGGGATAAAAGTGACAAAATTTCACGCAAATCGAAGAGGGGTCGGGGCAACTGCCGTGTTTGTTGGTGGAGAATTACCCATGGACGATTTTGTTTAATAGAAAAAGTATACTTAAAGTTTCATCTTAATAAAAACAGGTTAACTCGCTGCATTTAACTTTGTTCTACGTAATAGCCTATCTTATCTTGAACATATTATAGTGATTACCCAATGTTCAAAAAATATAATGAAGAAGATATTCCTGATGCATTCGAACTTCACCCCGATTCACCAAGGCAAATCGACTCATCCAACCCTTCACGACTCCGCCAACCGCCAAAAACCGTCCAAGTACTTGCCCGAAAACGAGTGAAACTGTACCATTGCCGTATTTTCGAGGAATACCACCACCGCGGTCCGTCGTCATCCAACATCACCAGACGAGCGGACGGACGGATGCAGTTCTCCCTTGGCAAAGTCAGTCAGTACGCTTCCAGGACGAACCCTCGTCAGAGAATGCATTTTGAAGTGGTTGGGCAAGCAAAAAATGAGAAATGAAAACTTCTGGTCATCATCCGCGCGCACGTCTGCCGGTCGCAAAGGTCCTCGAGTTCTTCCGGAAAAAAAACACGGCCAATGACGGTCACGGACTGACTGATGATTGGCTTCGATGACGTCCGATGATTTCGGGGGGTGATGATTGCCACGCAAAACAACCAATATATCGTCGATGCCCGGTTTTTTTTGTTCATCCTCGATGAAAATGCAAGCACCAGAAAAAAAACTTCCGAGTTCCCAACGAGCAAAAGGACTCCTCTTGCAAAATATGCACTCTTTCTTTTCTTTTTGATCGAATGTCATGTGTGCACACTACATGCAAGTGCACTCTTTGCACATATACAACGGAGGGAAAGTACGAAGCTCGTTGCCGCTTTTTTTGTGCAGCTAGCCACGACGATCTTTTTTCCCGCGAATTCGCCGCCGAACGTCGGACTGAAATTTGGATCATTGAACTTGAAAGTGTTCTTCTTTTTTCCCTGCAAAATAATATAAAAAAACTGTTTAACCGACTTTTAATATTTTCACTTCGATTTTTACCCCTGTCGGAACCTGAGAAGGGTTATTTATAATGCCCGCACCTTTTGGCGAAATTTGTTCAAACGGCCGGTGGAGGAGAGTTATCGATTGGCGATAATTATATAATAAATTTGTGCACATGGTCACGACACGAATGTTTTCTTTTTGAAGGAAAACGAAATAAACGTGTTCATTTAACGGAGAATTCATTTACGAATGTGCTGTATTGAATTGTGTGTACTTTGTAATGACGTTATTTTCGTGTTTCGAGCTAAAATCAAGCCAGTAAAAAGTGTCAGTTGACAGTATGCTTCTTCAGGTATTCTCATCCATTGGCCCAAATTCGAGCATAATCGAACCTTTGAATGTAGTTTGCATGGGAGCATTTGAAAAGAAAGCATTTTTTAATATTTTTTAAAGAAAAGCTTATTTAAAGTACATTTCACTCGGTTTGATTCTAATAAGACATTTAATGTTAGGATGCAAGGATGGAATTATCGCAAAAAAATCATTATCACTTGCGAACTACCTTCACCTGCGATAGAGAGAGGAGGCGAAACACACAAACGCGAATCGCTCCCGTGAATCTTATTGTTAGCATCACTTAAACAAATTTATTTCGTTTTTTGGCAGGTGACAGTGCCAGGTTATTTTTCGACGTGTGACGTAACACCTGAAAGTGTAGTATTGAAATCGATTTTCCTCCGAATAATCAAAATGATGATTTTTAAAGCTTCTTTACACCAATCTTTTGTGCGCGGTAGAGAAAAACACTGTTTTTTTTTTCTCCCGATGATCGTCAAAAGATTTTGTTTTGATGAAAATTCTTTCATCCACCCCAGGATTCGAACTTCGAAAATTGAAAATATGTTTGATCGATCCCAGACATGCTGAATGTGATTTCAAACGCAAGAAAATGTATTTCGAATTGTTTTCAGTTGTTTGGATTTCTAATTTCTTTAAAATTTTGGAGTCTTTTGAAACGCGGCCTTACTACCCAAGTAGCACACTTTGTTCGCCAAAAGATTTCCGAACTTGTTGTTGAACTCATTTTCTATGTTTCCCCAACGTCCCTGAGAACTCTTGAACGCTGGAAAAAGCGCACGTTTTTCTGTTGTTGAACATCCCTTAACCTGTTAGAAATGTGCGCACGTCCTTTTTGCATAGAGAACGTTTGTTGAACATGTCATAAGAACTCTTGACTATAAGATTCTGAACCGGGTTGGATAACGTCGTTAGAACCGTTTAACAACACCGTTTATCAAGTTTCAGGAGAGAGTTAGGCAAACGTTTTTATAACCCTCCAAGAACATATCGTGGCAGACAAGAATGTTAAACAGGCTTTTCATAAAATATGTTCAAGGTGTTCGCTCAAAAGTTTTCTTTTTTTTAATTTAGTCCTTTATTTGTGAGTAATGTCGCTTCACGATACTTTAACTACCAGTTTTTTTGTAATTTATTAGTTTGGAGAGGGATACACAATTTACGAATGATAATAATATGAATGATGGATAATAAAAAATATCAACCATAAAATCATTCAATTTCCTAATTATGCCTTTGGGGATTTTTTTTTTCAATTATGTTTAAGTGCTGACAAATATCGCTTGCTACTACTACTCCACTACTGCTGCTGGTTCCCGGTGCTGCATTTTCAGTTTTCCAAGCAAGTATCGAACCCAAGATCATACTCCAAATGTCAAGTCAGGGCGCGCGTCTGCTTCTTTCCACGAGGGGTTTTGTTGGATGAGCAGGCCTAAACGTTAATAAGAAGTCTGCGGGCATCTAGGTTTTACCAAGTTCACTAACAGTTTGCCAAAACTTCTTTTGAACAAAAGCTGTGTCTATTTTTAGAACTATGTGTGCTTGTTTCGTCAACATGTTCTTGCTCGATTTTTAAAACACGAACGCGAACTACATATAAACAACTTGGTTACGTGAAATCCCAGGTAGAGGTCAATTCTACTATATTATCATGTTTAGCAAACTGAAATGAAACATCATGTCTGCAAATGTCATTTTGCTTTTCGAGTTCTACAAGCATCTTCCATTTGAGTCAGAAAAAAACTTCGAAATGAACTATTCGTAATCTGTTGCTAGATTTGGCATTTGTGTTACAAAACCATGTTGAACAATGGTTTTTTGATCAAAATGAAAAAAATTGACCAAATTTGATGACACTTGTTCAATAATTAAAGTATAAAAACGCTTGTGCAGCAATTGTTCGACAAAAAAATAAAAAGCGATGTTTTACTTGCTACTTGGGTTATGCCAAATTAATTTATGTCCAGCCCTTTAATACGCGTCTAGATTACTCCTATTCTTGAAAAAAAAAATTTTTTATTTGGATAAAACTTTGTCCATGCATTCCCTTTGTCAAAAAAGTCATTTTTCATCACTAGCTTCTTCATACAAATCTCCATACAATTTTGGGGGCTGGTCATACAAAATGGGTATGTAAATGCATGAAATTCTGTATCTTTAAAAGGGATTTTTGATGGATTTTGTGTATTCGGCAAAGTTGTATGTGTGGATTTTTTGGAAAATGGGTAGGTATTTGGTATATTTTTTTAATTTATGGATCCTCACCTTACTGAGGAAAGGCTTTAAAATCACACGAATAATGAATTTTTCAATTAGACCTCCTAGACCTACCGTCATTTATACATAGAGACTCAGAATCTCCAGCTGAGTAAATGTATGCGGGAGCAACCTGGAGCTCGGTCTAGACCCTCAAAGTTTGACATTTTTTTTTTTCGAAAAATCGGCCCCAGCAAAAAAAATATACGTTGCACCTCGTGACTCCCGAGACACCATTTGATTTTGCCGGGCCCGATTTTTTTAAAAAAACAAAAGACAGACTTTGAAGGACTGTATCGAGTTGCAGGATGCTCCAAACTTCAATGTTATAAATAGCAAAAGATGCGCAAGGATCTGGCCTACACACCAATGATGTTGAAAATAAACGCTTCAGTGGCCAAAATTTCCGTAGTTTTAAAGATACTAAAATGTCTGTAATAAAAATCTGGGTGCAAAAGCTCTGGTTGATGTGCACCGTTAAAATTCAAATTCAAAGCGCCAGCTCCTCCAATCAAGCTCATATTTTGGATTTAAGCTAAGAATGCCCACCAGAACAAACCCTTAAATGCCCGCCAAAACGTAATTTTTGTTACATCCTAATATACACCAAAAGATGCGCTATAGAGTTTAACGAAGGTACCAACCACGTGGATTAAGTAACGTTTTTCTTACTTTTCTGTCACTGAATAAGCATGTAATGTAATCCCTTTTGTACATGTAGGATCTCCTACATTTGAATGAATAAATGAAAATTGCTATTATTTATAATTGAGGTGAAAAGTCATCGATTGTGATTGGGCACTCACTAATATTTTAACTGAATGGAAGAGAAAATCTAAATAAATATAAAAAACGAGACAAACATTGAGCGAAAAGCTCCAGGAGGATAAGGTGGGAATCGAACTCGCGCCCCATAACAACTTAGGGATCGGTAAACCAAGAGAAATGTCGAGACATTGAGGAAAAATGTGCAATTTCCGAACACACCCTAATTGAAGATTTAGTTTACTTTAGATTCCAATGAGTTTTAAATGTTTTTTTTTTCAAATACTTTATTTTCCATAAAATGTTTCTAGTGGTGCATTAATGTCCAATCATATACATTATTTTTTTTTATATTACTGCGGGCGTCAATAATTAGATTTCACGCGCGGCGATACGACCGCAAGATAATGGTCGCATGACAGCCGCAGAACAATTTTTTGGCTGCTGTCAAAGGTTGCCTTGAGTTTTCAGCTGACTTTTTGGAAAATATTCAAAACAAATCAAGTTGACAGCCAAATCAACGTAGAATTTCAGTTCAACTTGCTGATTTTTACTCTGCGGTAGATAGGCGGCAATAATCTCCTGTCACTCACAGCGAAAGAGAAACGTGATTTTATCTCGCAATAAGCAATATAAATTAATAGTGCTAAAGATGAAATGCAACAGCTGACCGCATGCTATGTAAATCAATTGTAACTATTTAAAATAAGACTCAACAAAGTGAATTTAATTTAAAAAAAAATACATCTATACCAATGATTTCCGGGGCGTTTGCTTTAATAATTGATTGTCTATACAGTAAAAAATAATGTAAATTTGGAAGGTATTATTTTGGAAGGCTGAATATTACCTCTTTTATGATGTCATTTTACATCAATTTAGACTGAAAAAGTGGCATTACGCAGAAAAGTGGTAAAATTACCATATTTTTTTTGCTCAGTATGCATCTCCTCATTAAAATGATAGGAAAGAACTTTTTTTTTCTGTTTGAGTATTAAGACACGGAATCCTGATCACAAGGACTATTGTATCGTGTTACCCATTTTTACTGTTATTAAGCATTTCCAGATCTATAACACAGTTCCTATTGAGAGGAAAAGTGCTGTTCCATCCAGATGCTGTAAACTCCATTCCTTGTGCCTTGTGCGCTATGTATCGCTAGAACCGCGGTGACAATTTTTTCGTGTCATTTTCAAGCTCTTCCCAGCAGCTATTATTTGCCGCGCGGGGTCTTGTAAAGACAATTGTCTTTTTGCGGCGCTACTCTTGCGGTGTTCCCTTTGCTCTGATCTGGACAATGCGACTGGACTGCAGTGCAATACCGATCGGCTGGGCATTATTTACATGCGAAGACACGAGGAAAGTATTTTGGGAAGAGGCGCAAAGGAATATCCCAAGATCGATCACATGCTTGAAGAGCGCGTGAAGCAACCGTTTTATACTCATGCGGTTGCTGCTACCTCTAAACTTAAACCTAAGGCTGCCACCCTGAGAAGAACCCATGACTTTCCGCTTATGAGGCGAAACCCGTAACCATTCGGCCACAGGAGGTTGGCTAGGAAAGAACTTGGGGCGTAATATAACCAAAAGTTGTTCCAGAAAGCATGCCCCAGACTGGCTACGTTTATGAACTACTGTATTAGAATTAATTAGATTAAAAAAAAAAACATTAAAATCAATGTTTTTATCATCACTTACTGAAAAGGGCAATACTTCAACAAAATCTCTAGTTAACTAGTTAAGTTGATACATTAAGACGCAAGCCTAGCAGCAAGGTCAAAAAGCGTCATCTTGTGTACGCATCAAACGAATGCTTTAATAGTAGTTTATGCAGCAAGTTGCAAAAAGAGGATTTTTTCAGCACGAGTCGTACATTTATCCAACGAGGTTCACCGAGTTGGATAAATACGAAGAGTGCTGAAAAAATCAAGTTTTGCTACGAGTTCCATACAACATTTTTTGCAATTCCAAAAAACATACACTGAGTGAAATTTTATGTCAAATTTTTATGTATTTTGTCAATAAATCGTTTAAATCTAAAAAATATTGAAAATTGTTACTTTTCGAAACAAGTGCTGAAAAGTTCAACTTTTCAGCACCCATTTGAGTGCTGAAAAGTAGAACTTTTCAGCATTTATTTTGAAAAGTGTTGCTATTCGATTCTGTTATTTTTGGTACAGAAAAGTAGGCTATTTCGTCGTTCAAGAATGACAGGAAAAGTAAGTAGTTTCACGACGGATTTGCAAAAATGTTTTTTTTTATCACATGGTTTTCTGGAAACAAATATTAGTGACAAGGCCCAGTAGGCCCAACATTGGAGACAAACAAACCAGCAGATAGCAAGCGACGACCAGCGTACGTAGAAAAACTAGTATAACGTAAGTTAGAATAGCAAATTTATTTTATATTTAAAGCTAAGGGCAGCGACCAAGAACACTCAAATAAAAAAAAATAGTACTAAATTCCGTTATTCTAGGAATTTTGCCACTTTTCCATATTTATTAATTAGGTTTTTTGGATTACTAAATAAGGAAAGGAGCCAAAATTCCTAGAATTTAGGCATTTGGTACTTTTTTTTCAGTGAAGGTTAAAGCTGTCAGAAATAAATAAATTAACAAAAAAAAAACAACATTCTGGCCCCATTTAAAGCTCATTGTTAATTACCAACCGACCTTGTCAATCGATTTTTCATTAAAAAATTAGACTTGTTGAATATAGTTGGTTCTGATTTACATGACGCCCTCCCTCCCCCTTCGGCACATCCGGAACATGTGATACCTCCTCCGTCCCATAGATCCGGCAGACTTGGCCTCTTTCATTAACACACATAGTAAATTTGCAATCCCCATTATACGCTGTTTTACGAGGATTCGTTGGTTGTGTGTTTTTTTTGGTTATTTTGCCCTGCTCCCGGTTTGGCTTCTGTTGAACTCGACCGATTTCGTCATCATATTATTTTTATTTTTCGGCAGTGGTCCCACCGCAACTCGACCTCCCGTCCCCTCCCGGCAGCATACATAACAAGCCTTCTGGCCGTGAAAATTAAAAGTTGCCAAAAATTTCAATGAGCTCATGATGATGATTCTCTCGTTTTTCATGCCACTGTCTGAACCCATTTGCCGAAAAACAACGGTGACTGAACGATTGCTGCGCAGGGGGTGGCGGAAAAGTGGTGCGAAAATTGGTCCATGCCAGACGGGGGCTCCCGAATTTTTTTTGTTTGTTTTTGCTTTTTTGGCAAACTGTGAAAACATATGTTTGGTGACGTCTTTCCCTGGTCTGGCCCGGGCATGGTTTGGCGATGGCGAACGCGCGAAATGCATATTCAGCAATGTGTGAAAACATTTTGGTTAATAATTGAATCACTGCATCACACCTCCACGGGGAACAGAAAGAGGGCAGGGGTGACTGTATATAAAAAATAGAAAATGAATTCGGTGGAAAAAAAAACATCAGCGTGTGAGCCAAAATAATTGTAGGTTAATGATAAGCCTGTTAACATATATATTTTTTCGGGTGCCCTTGGCGGTTGTTCAGGAATTTGGCAGGAGAAATATGGAACTGATGAGGTCAGGTTTGCAGTCACAATCATTCAATATTGGTTCCACTTTAAATAAACTTGAAGCTTTCAACTCTTTTCAGGCTAAAACCGCTCCAGTTGCCAAATTAACCCTTTAGGTAACACAGAAAAAAATCATGGTAATATTACATCTCGGAAGGGGTACATCTTTAATGTCAGAAAAAGGTGTAATTTTACCTCTGGAAATGTCTAGTTTTACAACTTTTCTGGTGTAATGACACTTTTTCAGTCTAAATTGAGGTAAAATTACATCATAAAAGAGGTAATATTCAACCTTACAAAACTACAGCTTCCAAATTTACATTATTTTTTACTGTGAAGTTATAGAATTTAAGCTGTAAGATATTCACAGCATTGCATTTCTTTTTTATAACAGCTCGTTTATAACATGTGTAAAACTTCATGAACATTCATAAAATAAACTGCGATTGCTTTAAATCAAATCATTACTTCCTTCAATAATTTGTTAAATTCATTTCAGGAAAAGTTAAATTGTCTTTTAAGAATATTATCAGACTGAGTGTAGCCAAGTTGTTCATTCAGGTTTTCACAAATTTTTGATCAGCTAGAAAATCAATTCAATCCACGAGTTTCAAATGGCCTTGCCTTATTTCATCTATTTTTACTGGGCAAATTTGATTAACAGGAATTTGAAAAGAACAGTGGAAAATCAAACGGAGTCAATACCGGGTAATTGCCCAGATAAATTTTTAAAATCAAACCAGCAATGAAATAAATTTGCTTAATTCAAAAATAATGTTTGAATTCTGTACCAATCCGTTAAATCATTTTCTTCAAATTTGTATTCAATTAAAACAAATTATACAACGAGTGTTTCAAATTTGAAGAAAATAAGCAACCTCAAACATATTTGGACTTAGGTTTTCACAACATGGCCATCTTTTTAATCTTAGTTTTATTCTACTATCAAGTGCCACATTGATTTATATTTATTTCTAGGAAATCTTCTAAAAGCCTTTTTTAAATTTGGAAAAAACCTCATTCTGCAACTGAGCACGGCTTGACCAGCTTCATATTTAAGAAACTAACTTAATCCACCTATGTGGTTGATGCCTTCCTCAATTTTTAGCAACAATGGGTAATATGAGTGGTTTGGACACATATTTCAGCTATTTTTTTTAGATCCAGAATAATAAGTACACATATATAACTTAAGTGGTCATAACTCGAGACAGGGTTGCCAGATTATCAATGTTGTGAACTCGTTGGAAAGGACTTTCAATTACCTAACCAACGATGGGTCGGATGATGGATTCAGACATAGTTTACATACATTTAAGTGAGATCCGGCTTCAAAAAAGTACATAAATATCACTTAAGTGGTCATAACTCGAGACAGGGTTGCCAGATCTTCAATGTTGTGGACTCATTGGAAAGGTCTCGATTACCTAACCAACGATGGGTCGGATGATGGATCTGGACATCGTTTACATGCATATAAATGAGATCCGGATATATGTGAAAACACATTTTTATACATAACATTTGAACTAATTATCGAAACATCAAACAATTCTATAGCGATGTATGGGACCCTATACCAAGTCGATTGCAACTGGTTTCGTCAAAATCGGTTCAGCCATTGCTGTGAAAACTCAGTGAGAATTTTGATCACATAAATACATACAAACACACATACACACACACATACACACATACACACATACACACACATATATACACACACATACATTTGTACAGTTTTCGATTCTAAGTCGATATGTATACATGAAGGTGGGTCTTCGAGCTTTAAATAAAAAGTTTATTTTTAGAGCAGGCCTTACCTCAGTGAGGAACGCAAAATAATCAAAACGTGAATTGAATACTCTCCGTCAATATTTTTCTTAAAATCAAATCAATTAATGTAGAAAATTGACACATATTCCTGCTAATAACTTTCTATATGGGTGGCGCTCAAAATCTTTGCTGTTTTCTGATAAATTACATTAAGAAACCATTTCGTCAGCTGTGTGCTATCTTGTGACAAAGACCATTTTGGTCGAAAATGAGTTAATGATGACGTTTTGCTATACTTAGCAAACACTACAAGATGCCTTAACCCGATTTTGGAAACTCGTTCCCGTTTCCCGGATATCGCAATACACACTTGTGACATAGACCAATTTATCATCAAAATGATTGTGCACACTTGTGACACGTCATACATGGAAAATGAGGAAAATTTTTCTTTTTTTTCACAAATTTAAGTTGATGCACATTTTTTGAAGGCAATGCAATCTTTTGTTTTTGAAAATATACTGATTGAGTCGGTTAAACCATTGATTTGAGCCTATTTTAGTTTGTTTGCATGGGAATTCTGTGCACACTTGTGACACGTAGTACAAATTTACTTTCAAGGCACACTTGTGGTACGTGCTTTTCAGATTTTTGTTTACATTATTTATTGTATCTTTTAACTGGTGTAAACAAATTAGTTGAAACTTTGCTAAGCGATAGTAAACGAACCGATTGCTTCAAAATGTTTGGCTCTATCATTCATAGTTTTGAAATTATTTACCAACAAACTTTAAAAATCGATTTTCTCGAAAAGTACTAAATGGTCGTTGTCACAAGATAGCAAATAGCTGACGATTTCCTGACTTCTGAGACGGAAGCTTGAATAATACTATGGGATGTTGAAAACTGACATCTGCCTCTCAATAGAATTAAAAACAAAAATCTTGGAAAAAAATGTTCTGATCGCCAAAAAATCTAAATCAAACCATCCACTTTAACGACCCCCAGGTATTTTGTGGTCTCTATTGCAAGTTTCTGCTCGAACCTAGTAGTCCAAAGGCTTGAATGGGGAGAGCACCCAAACCTATTTTTACTCCAAGGCACCTTCCACTCCAGGGTTCGAACTGACGACCTTTGGATTGCGAGTCCAACCGCCGCCAGCGATTTCACCGGAGCAGGCTTGGTAAGGTGTGTTGTTTGTACTTATAGTGTTTAGACGACTCCTACACTTGGAATGACTTAACGGCCTAACATCATCCAAGATCAGGACCGACGTTTTACTTCCCCATCGGGTGGAAGTTAATCGCCATCTGTGGTGAATTTGGAAAGCTGCTGGAACCTTGTTACTACACAAAAAATCGAAATTTTGTAATTGGTCTTAAATAGAAAAGAAACAGAACAACAAAAAATCGTTTTCCAAATTTCAATTTTGAAGGTAACGATTTCCATCATTGCCATGACAATTAGATATGACATATGATACATTCTGGCGTTGCAACGTCACGAAATTTGTCTCTTTTTAAAGAAATATGTCTCGTTTGATATTCGTGCAGTCGACGGAAAGCTACTTGGACGTCCCCAGACCAGCAAGTGGTGGCGAAAGAGGGCGAAGAAAGTTGGCGGGTCTCGGATCAGGGTGGTTCAGGACGTAGTGGCCAGGACTGTGCCATATTAAGTCCGGTATTTTACGTCGAGGAAGGCTGACGTCAATTCAAGCCGAAGGCCAGTGTCCCAAAATTGGACCAGCGACCGCCGTAAACCTGACCGTGTCAGGAGGTGCCCGGCATCGTGCTACGTTCCGGGACTGCTCGATATTCGATAGAACTTTCTGTCAGCGATCATTTCCCAAAACGATATTTGATCGCTGACACACAACGCCTATCATGACCGTCATTGCTTGGCGACGGTCGATGAACGTAAACACGAAGACGAAACGAACGAAAAATGAGCACCACTCAAGCAGCCGCCCGAACGAGACAACGTGCTCTTTATCTTTCTCTCGCTTTTGTCTCTCTCTTCCTACACCCTTACCAAACATCATGATTTTTTGAGTTCCAAATCCCACTTTTCATACGAATTTTTTAGTTCAACCCATATAACCATTTTTATGGTTGTAGTACCTGAACTCAAAAAATCGTATGAAAAGTGGGATTTGGAACTCAAAAAATCATGATTTTTGGTAAGGGTGTAGTGTATGCTGCGTGGTGACAGAAATCATATGAGTGAAGCACCTTGGTTCATACACCGGGTTCATGCCATGGGTGAGTGCCAGACACAAAACCGACGCGGCGAACCGAGAGTGTCGTGGTGCGCTGGTACGATGAACCAAAATACCCTCGGTTCGTGTGAGTCGGGTACGGGTGTAAACCGAACAAAGCAGGCGCAAAGCAAACCCGAGGGACAAGTGAACCGCGTGTACCGCACGGTGCAGGGAAGCTTGTTGCTATCATTGGAGAGATGATCGGAATCTCGGTAGAATATCAAACGACCGCTCTCCAAGCGATTTTTCTCCTGGAGGGAAGTCAATGATTGTGTGAGTGGCTTTGCGTAGCACTCATTCCTTTGTGTGTGAAACGAACGAAAGTAGAATGTAAAAATCAGGTTGTCGTGGTGAAGACGATTGGAGTGTTCTGTCAGCTATCACAAACAAAGTCGAAATTTCGCAAGCCCTGGTTGAGATTAACCCGTTGATTCCTGAGCCTTAATTTGATGAAAAAAAAAAAATGTTTTTCAAACAAAAAAGTAGTTTATGCGATAACAAGATTTTTTCAGCACGAGTCTTACATTTATCCAACGAGGTTTACCGGTATTAAAAGGTATTAATTTTCAAATCTTTCACTTTTTTAGTTAAAAGTAGGACGCTTCGTTTCTTCAGAAGGACAGGAAAAATTGTCAGTTTCACAGCGGGATTGCAAAAATGACTTTTGAAATCACTAATAACTTTTCAAGATCGAGTTCTACAGCTGTGGTATGTTCTAAAAAGTTGTAGAGCATTACTTTTTCAATAAAAATCTAACTTTTGGTAATATTTGGGTGGAAGTAGTGCACCGTGCAGACAAAACCGTAAGAAAATTGGGATGTGTTCCATACAAACTTCAGTTTTGAGTATCAATAGGTGTTGGTCGATTTTGCTCATATTTGGCCAAAAGTCCTAAAATAGCCCAGTAAACAATAATTAGTCATCTTTAAGCGAAGCAGCGCTATCAGCCTCTCTGCACTAGCCGAGAGAGAGAGAGAGAGAGAGAGAGAGAGAGAGAGAGAGAGAGAGAGAGAGAGAGAGAGAGAGAGAGAGAGAGAGAGAGAGAGAGAGAGAGAGAGAGAGAGAGAGAGAGAGAGAGAGAGAGAGAGAGAGAGAGAGAGAGAGAGAGAGAGAGAGAGAGAGAGAGAGAGAGAGAGAGAGAGAGAGAGAGAGAGAGAGAGAGAGAGAGAGAGAGAGAGAGAGAGAGAGAGAGAGAGAGAGAGGGGGAGAGCAAAAGAGAGATTATTCAGTAGCGATTTGTGGGGAAGTGACAAGTATGGATATCAGACGGATATATCGGTGGAAAATCAGTAGATTTCCTATTCTTTAACATGGATAAACGGATTTAATTTCCACGAAACCTAACATCACTGGTGACAAACGGTAGGAAACCGTAAGAGCGTCGCTTTCGATTTGTACTTCGAGTCTTTTTGGAGCAATCAGGACCCTTGGTTGATGTCAGATTTTAGTTAGACTAAGTTGGTTCCATACTAAAAGCATATTTCTGCGCACTTGGTTCTCAAAAAAGCAGCGATGGAGAATCATAATCAAAAGAAAATCTTTAGATGTTCATCAATAGAAAAAAATCCGAAGGGAGCATGGCTCTCCTCTCTCGCGCACGAAAGATCGGTAAAATGAATCTAAAAAATCCTCATCTTGATTATTCGGCGGCACATCTTTTTCACTACTACACTTGCAAGGGTAACGTCACGTGTCGAAAAATGATCTGTCACTTTTTGTAGATGAACAATGTGTGTTAACAAAACGAAATAAAAAAAAAGTTTTAACAAGGAAATCATCAACAGATTGATTTTATTGGAGAAGTTCGGGGGCGAATTTCTTTTGCGTGATTTGCCTCCTCTCTTTTTCACAAGTGAAGAATGCTCACAAGCGAAAATGATTTTTTTTGCGATTATTCCATCCCGGCAAAGAAGTGATAATTCAGATGAATGGTTTTACCGAATTTTACACCATCGTGTATTCGTCTCTTTTACCGAATCTTTGATCCAGTTTTGGTTAGGAGTAAGGAAGGCACCAACTACGTTAGGTAGATTTAGTTACTTTTACATAAAGATCACTGATTGTTTCGTCCTAAAACCAGCGCCCTATTTCTTTATCATTGTTGTGGTATTATCAGCGGGTTTGGCTGCACTGAGCAATGTCGGAGTCTTGATTTCGATTTTTTTTTGGTAATGGTTTGGCGCCATCTCTAAATGACGTAGCGTGTTTTAATGATTGTGGACCTCACCAATCATTTTATATGAAGCGTCTCATAACCTAACCCCCCAATGTGAAGTTTGGGATTTCTGAAAAGCTATTTCGTTGCTTTTTTTTGCTATAGTCCAACTCGTTCCTTCCAGATATTCACGCTCAACGGTGTTGCCCACGCACTGTCTTCTACCAGAACAATTTTAATCGAATTTGCCACCCGTCAGAGCGGATAAAAATTGATTTTCCTTCCACAAAACCACCTTCCGTCAAACGCAGCGCGCGGCGGCCGTCGAATGTCACGTCAATCGCGCGCCAGGTGCATTCTGGCCGGCGGTGCATCATAATCAAGCTCGACCAGTCCCGGGAACCAGTCAGTGTGCATTGAAGAGTGTGTGTGGTGGAATTCCCCGGTGTCCAAAATCGTGGTCCAGCGGTCATCGCGCGATTTGATGAGAATCGATTCGGCGCTGTCAGGAGCAGCCCCAAGTTGGCACAAGTCAATCTCATTTGTATGATAAGTTTCCGGGGTGTTTGGGCAAATGATGTTATTAATGATTTTATGAAATTATTTGAGGTATTATCCACTTCGAAAACAATGTTTTAATTTTGAATAATTTAAATTGTTGGACTGCAAAATCTATTGTCAGAATATACATTAAATTAAAATTAATAATCATGAAAATCGTAGTCCACAAAAAATCCAAAACACAATCTCTTGTACCCAATTTTAAATAGTTTTGCCAAGAAGATTCAATGACAGCTGCAATGTTGTTACTTTTTGCTGCTTTTGATATCGCAATTTTCCAGCCTGGCACCCCCATCAAACACCACGCTGTGTGCACCGCAACTGCATGCATCTGCGTAGAAAATCACCTAAACTCAATACCCAAATTAACACTATCGGTTACATGTTACAAGTGGCGCAAGTCGCGTCCTGCCGACCAGGTACAAAATTAAAAATTGATCGCTATGAAGCTGAAAAAAATACCGATATCTCCCTACGTATGAAATGGATAAAAAAACACCTGCGCTCAGGCGTTTGGTTGGAAACCAGCTAGGAAAAAAAACATCCCAGCTTCCCATATAATCGAATTATTTCCTGGTACTTTTCTAACGGACCAGGCGCGTGATCAGGACCGATGCAACGGCTCTGTTCCAGTCGACACATTGGTGAGGGTGGTGCATCCTAAACTGCATCCTTCCGAATCAAGGCAGTGGCGTGCAGGTTGGTCTAATGTCTAATGTCTAATGTCTAATGTCTAATGTCTAATGTCTAATGTCTAATGTCTAATGTCTAATGTCTAATGTCTAATGTCTAATGTCTAATGTCTAATGTCTAATGTCTAATGTCTAATGTCTAATGTCTAATGTCTAATGTCTAATGTCTAATGTCTAATGTCTAATGTCTAATGTCTAATGTCTAATGTCTAATGTCTAATGTCTAATGTCTAATGTCTAATGTCTAATGTCTAATGTCTAATGTCTAATGTCTTATGTCTAATGTCTAATGTCTAATGTCTAATGTCTAATGTCTAATGTCTAATGTCTAATGTCTAATGTCTAATGTCTAATGTCTAATGTCTAATGTCTAATGTCTAATGTCTAATGTCTAATGTCTAATGTCTAATGTCTAATGTCTAATGTCGAATGTCTAATGTCTAATGTCTAATGTCTAATGTCTAATGTCTAATGTCTAATGTTTAATGTCTAATGTCTGATGTCTATTCTATTCGTTCTGTTCGTTCTGTTCGTTCTGTTCTTTCTGTTCGTTCTGTTCGTTCTGTTCGTTCTGTTCGTTCTGTTCGTTCTGTTCGTTCTGTTCGTTCTGTTCGTTCTGTTCGTTCTGTTCGTTCTGTTCGTTCTGTTCGTTCTGTTCGTTCTGTTCTTTCTGTTCGTTCTGTTCGTTCTGTTCGTTCTGTTCGTTCCGTTCGTTCTGTTCGTTCTGTTCGTTCTGTTCGTTCTGTTCGTTCTGTTCGTTCTGTTCGTTCTGTTCGTTCTGTTCGTTCTGTTCGTTCTATCATTTCTTTTCATTTTGCTTACTTTTCTTTTTATCGCAGAAAATGACAAACTTTCCCCCAACGCCCCTGCAAAATCGCGACTCGGTCAATTTTTTTGGCTGCCAGTACTCGCACAGCCAGCTAGTCCCTGCCGGGCAGCAGTCAGGAATCATTGATGCTGGGTTTGGGGAGAGGGTTGCTGCAAATTCTGCTCTCACTATTTCGCGGAAAGAACGCACCAATAGAATAAAAAAAAACCTTCGGAAAAGCCCACCATGCTGCACGTTGCAACTCACTGCAAGCGTAGCGTGAACTCTAATTTCGTGGCTTCCGAACGTGTCACGATAGGGGGTATAGGGGGTTGGAATGTGCATTGTTATAATTGCCAAAGTCTCCCGGATGGTTTGCGATGCGATGATGTTGCCAGCGTTGGCAGGTTCACTTCGATCCCACAGCATGGGACGAACGGTTTTCGTGTGTAAAGTGGACTGCGCAGGTGGTGATCTAATTTTGTGTTTGTTTCAGCGGCAGCTGCAGCAGCAGCTTTGGCAGTACCCAGATTATGGACGTTGGAAGAATTACTGTCCATCCAGGTGGCATTGATTGATGGGAGCTCCCTATGGTCAATGGAGTTGCAACGCGTTGGCTGTGTTTGAGCAGCCGAGGGAGAATTTTGTTTTTTTCTTCTGCCAGTGCCCGTCACCATCAACTTTTTTGTTTGCTACGTAATGCATAAACTTAAATAAGGCCGCTGCAAATATTTTTTAAAGTTTATGTAGCCCCAATTTTCAAAATCGGTTCGAAAAATCAGGGGGCAAAATTTTTTTTTTTCAAAAACATCAAAATTTTAATGGAAATAGTTAGAAGTCTTACCAACTGAAAACAATTAGAAATGCATTTTCCTGCGTTTAAAATCATATTAAGCATGTCTGAAAGCGATAAAAATATTTTCAATTTTTGTGGAATTTCAATGTACAGCACGGCGAAAAAAAAAAATTCTTCAATACATGGATATTTTGAAAACTAATGACGGCATAGAGTGTCTTGCGAAACTTCGTGGTGAACGGACACTAGAGCTGCGGTATTTTTTACTACCTAAGCTCAGAGTTATTTCAAAACAAAATTCACAGTCTTTTTAAAGACTACCTGAGTTATTTTCCAAAATTCTAAACAGTCTTTTCAAGACTAACACCACCTGAAATTTTGTTGTATTTTACAAACGAAGCCATCTTTTAAGACAACTTTGCTTGCAAAATGCGTCAAAACAAAGGTAAACGCAAATCTTCTGAAGATTTGGTCGTTACGTCGGTGAAGCGTTTGAACGCTAAACCGGCTAACGGAAACAGAAAAAGAAAACAGCCTCTTCTGAGGTCTGATTCTGATTCTGAATGTGAGGTCAATCCTCCAATTCCATTGACAAACAGTTTCGGTGTTTTATCCGAAACTGATGACAAGGAACCTTCTCCTCGTACTGAGCCTTCTGCCGTCGAGAAACGAGTAAAGGCTCCGCCAATTGTTGTGACTTCCGTCTCCGATTTGGCCAGCTTTCGAACGCAACTGAAGAATTGCAAGGAAACTTGCAATTTGAAGGTTTCGTTCCAGCTTGGTCGAAGAGGAGAATGTCGCTTGTTGACGGAATCTTTACAAGATCACCAAACTTTTGTTGGTTATTTGAAAAACCACAAACACAATTTCTACACGTATGAGACCAAGAATGCTCGGCCATTCAAAACGGTCTTGAAAGGTCTCTCCAACGACTTGTCGGTGGATGAGATCAAAAACGAACTTAAGGTGTTGCTTGGCTTTGCCCCATCCCAAGTAATACCAATGAAGAAAAAATCAAACGGAAATATTTCTCGCTTTGGTTTGACTTCACAATTTTATCTGATTCATTTCAACAGAAATGAAATCAACAATTTGAAACTTTTGGACAAAGTTCAGTTTTTGTTCCATGTACGGGTAAAGTGGGAGCATTTTAAGAAACATGGCGGTAATGGCCAGAATCTGACCCAGTGCCGGCGTTGCCAGGCATTCGGTCACGGTACTGATCATTGCGCCATGGTTCCAAAATGCATGGTTTGCGGGGATTCTTCTCACGATAAGGACAATTGTCCCGTGAAAGAAGTCACCCAATTTAAATGTGCAAATTGTGGTGGAAATCACAAATCAAATTTCTGGGATTGCCCCATCAGAAAAAAGGTTTTGGATTCTCGTGCTAAGCATCAGCCGAAATCCAAACCGAAATTTTCTCAAAGTCAGGTTGTACCTGCATCTTTAAATCAAACGTTCGTGCTGTCTACCGTGGAAAAGTTAGGTAACAACAATGGCATTTCTTATGCTAACGTCGTTTCGGGTTCATCCACGAATTTTAAATCCTCTACCAATCTTTCTGAAATTGGGCAGGTACCTCAAATCTCATTTGAAAATTTTTCTGCTGGCAACGCTTTGGGATCTTCTGATCTCGGCGATGTTACGTTTGAAAAATGACTTTTTGCAAAACTCACTGTTTGGTTTGATTCAAACAATGAGTAATGCTACATCCATGATTGAAGCAATCCAGATTGGATTAAAATTTGCGAATGATGTTGTTCTTACCCTGAAGTTTAATCATGGATCTAAGTAATTCCATCAATATTATGAATTTTAATGCTCGCTCTTTAAAAGCGAAAGAAAATGAATTTTTCAACTTTTACGAGTTCATAACGTGCATGTTGCTGTTATAACCGAAACATTTTTAAAAACTGGCACTTATTTGAAAAGTGATCCAGATTATAAAGTTATAACTAATAACCGAATGTATCGAAATGGCGGTGGAGTTGCAATAGTTATCCACCGTAGTATGACTTATAGCACGTTACGTGACTTTAAGTTAAAAGTTATTGAAAGTTTGGGCATTGAACTTGGAACTTCTTTTGGTAAAATTATGATTGCAGCTGCATATTTGCCATTCCAATGTACTGGGGAAAATAAAAATTATTTCAAAGGGGATTTGAATAAACTTACTCGGCATAGATCTCGATTTTTGATCATCGGTGATTTTAATGCCAAACACCAATCTTGGAATAATTCAAAAGTAAATTCCAATGGTAAAATTCTGTTCAGAGATTGCACTTCTGGTCTTTATTCGGTTTTATACCCGAATGGGCCAACTTGCTTTTCTTCTGTTAGAAATCCATCAACAATTGATTTGGTTTTGACAAATCAAAGTCAGTATTGTGGTCCTTTAGTGACTCATGCTGATTTTGATTCTGATCATCTTCCTGTAACTTTTCACTTTCTCATGAAGCAGTTACCAGACCCAATAGTTCTGTGTTTAATTACCACAAAGCTAATTGGGACAGGTATCAGCATCATATTGAGAATAATTTAAATCATGATTTTGTTTTAGAAACCAAAGCTGATATTGATTCAGCCTTGGAATCTTTAACTAATGCAATTTTGGATGCTAGGAATATTGCTATTCCTAAAGTCCAAGTCAAATTTGATTCTCCCATTATTGATGACGATCTTCAGCTTCTGATTCGTCTGAAAATGTTCGCCGAAGACAGTATCAACGTTCTCGTGATCCTGCACTGAAGCGAATTCAAAAGATTTGCAAAAGGTTATTGACCACAGATTCACTCTCCTGCGAAATGAAAAGTTCGCAAGAGATGTCGAACAAATTAAACCTTATTCCAAACCTTTTTGAAACTTTCAAAGGTTCTTAAGAAACCTCAAAACCCATCCCTTCTTTAAAAGATGGTGATAATATTCTATTAACTAATGGGGAAAAGCTCAAAACTTGCTCAGCAGTTTGAGAGTGCTCATAATTTCAACTTGAATGTTTTGAGTCCTATTGAAAATCAAATTTCAATAGAATTTCAGAATATTGTTGAACAAGAATTTTCATCAGATGAAGTTTTTAATACGGATCTGAATGAAATAAAATCTATTATCAAAAAATTTAAAAATATGAAAGCCCCTGGTGAGGATGGCATTTTTACATTTTAATTAAAAATTACCAGAAGCAACTTTAAGTTGCTTGGTCAAAATTTTCAACAAATGTTTTGATTTGGCATATTTTCCCAGTAGTTGGAAAAATGCCAAAGTAATTCCGATTTTGAAACCGGATAAAAATCCTGCTGAAGCCTCAAGCTATCGGCCCATTAGTTTGCTTTCATCTATTAGTAAATTATTCGAAAGAATAATTCTTAATAGAATGATGACGCACATTAATGAAAATTCAATTTTCGCTGATGAGCAGTTTGGATTTCGCCTTGGGCATTCAACTACTCATCAGTTGTTGAGAGTTTCAAATTTAATTCGAAGCAACAAATCTGAGGGCTATTCTACTGGCGCTGCTCTTCTAGACATAGAAAAAGCATTTGACAGTGTTTGGCATAAAGGTTTGATTGCGAAATTGAAAAGGTTTAATTTTCCGATTTATATCGTGAAAATTATTCAAAATTATTTGACGGATCGTACTCTGCAGGTATGTTATCAGAATAGCAAATCTGATCAACTACCTGTACGTGCTGGCGTCCCTCAAGGAAGCATTTTGGGTCCAATTTTATACAATATTTTTACTTCTGACTTGCCTGATTTGCCCCAGGATGTCAGAAATCACTTTTGCTGATGACACAAGCATCTCCGCCAAAGGCAGAAGCCTTCGTGTCATCACAAGAAGATTACAAAAAGCTTGGATATTTTCAATTCTTATTTGAAAGAATGGAAAATTACTCCAAATGCTGCAAAACTCAACTTATTATTTTCCCTCACAAACCAAGGGCTGATTTTCTTAAACCAAAAGTCATCACATTATAAAGATGAATGAGGTAAATTTAAAGTGGGAGGATCAAGTGAAATATCTTGGACTTGGTTTTGACAAAACCTTACTTACAAGGATCACATTGAAAGTATCCAGGTTAAATGTAACAAATATATTAAATGTTTGTATCCACTTATAAACAGGAATTCTAGACTTTGTCTCAAGAATAAACTGTTAATTTATAAACAAATTTTCAGACCTGCCATGCTTTATGCTGTGCCGATCTGGACAAGCTGTTGCTTAACCAGGAAGAAAAAACTTCAGAGGATTCAGAACAAAATTCTGAAAATGATTCTGAAACTTCCTCCCTGGTTCAGCACCAGTGAACTTCATCAATTAGCCGAAGTTGACACTTTGGATGTTATGTCCAATAAGATAATTGATGCATTTCGACAAAAATCATTGCAGTCTTCAGCTGCATTGATCCGCTCTTTATATAGTTTATAAGTTAGTTTTAAGGTATCCCTTTTCCTTTTGTACATGTAGGACCTCCTACATTTGAAATCACTGAATAGCGAAAGCTACAATATTTCATGAATAAATGAAAGTTGCTAGTATTTAAAATTGAGGTGAAAAGTCATCGTTTGTGATTGGACACTCAATAATATTTTAACTGAATGAATGTACATGGAAAAGAAATTTGAATAAATATAAATTAAAAAAAAAAATAAAATAAAAAAAAAAAAACTAATGACGGCATAAATGCAATATAAAAATCATGGAAACTTTATGTCCCACGATCCTGTTAGAAAAAAAAACTGTGGATAGACCTTTAGCCCCGTTTCCTCTGCGACAAAAGCATTTTCCAGCATTCGCTTGAAAAAATCAAAAATCAAATTTTTCGCTCTACAGCATTGCCTTGGCGTTCTCGATTGTAAGATTCCTGTTAGAAACTAGGTGTCCAAAGGCTTGATTGTTGAGGCAATTGCAAACCTTTTTTACACCTCAGCTTCCATCCACCCCGGGATTCGAACTGACGACCTTTGAAATCAACTTTCATCATCAGTAGCGAACGTTTCACTGAAAAAAATCTACACGAAGGTTGTTTTCCGGAATTTCAAAAATGTTGTATCATTGAACTCGGATTTGTAATTATTTGTTAAAATTGTTTCTTTTCTCGCTTATATCAAGAGTTTTCGGGGCATAACTAATACTCATTCAATTATTCCACATATAAATTGTTCTGACTGACATAATCAGTATTATCTGTAAGGAATTTTCGAATATATGAACTCCCCGAGAGAACAGAAATAATGTCTTTTTTCCCTGTACATTTTAAATGTCACAATCGCTTAAAGTGCACAAAACACGACACCTTAATCGTCCACAGCAATGACATCGCGCTCAGACTTGTGGCGCCCCAGTTCTGGAAGACGCAACACGACACTCTGTAATTTGGCTAAATTACCCACGTGGATATGAGCAGCAGCAACAACTGCGATACTCACGTGGACGGCCCATATCTCCGACAACCCCTTCATTCCCGCAACGGGTTTTCCCCCGCACCCCCTCGGAGAACAAATAGAGCGCGAGTCACCAAAGATGCACACGTACACGGCATACGGACAGATGGTCCACATGACACCTGCCCTTATCGCGCACGAGATTGCATTTTCCAAGCCCCGGGAAAAAAGCATTTCGTCGTCGTCGGTTGATGCACGAAAGGAACAACCCCGGAGTGAAACTGGCCACTGGCCACCCATGCGAGGACATTAGGGCACCTTTATCTTCAATCAAAACTATCCGCACACACGTACACAAACATTCGGGGAGTGTGTATTTACGACGCCGCGTGCTGGTCACGATGATGGTGATGGCCACGGAGGGCGCGCACATACACGTGGGGTGACGACAGAACACCACAGGCCACGATGACGACGACGACGTCGGTGAGGACAACTTGTTTGCGAGACATTAGAGCCTCTTTGCTTTGGATAGAGTGCCTTATGCTGGACTTTGCTGTAGTCTTGCTGTGTTCTTGAGGGTGGTGATTTTGTTTTTAAATAGGCAATTCGTGGTATGAAAAAAAAGTTTTTACAAGTTAAACAAGTTAAAAGTTATGGGAAATTAATTGCTCAAATCAAATGAAAACAATTGAGCAATTCTCTGAGATTTCGGTCATTCGATTTTTTTTTGTATTTTTTAATCCGGCTGAAACTTTTTTGGTGCCTTCGGTATGCCCAAAGAAGCCATTTTGCTTCATTAGTTTGTCCATATAATTTTCCATACAAATTTGGCAGCTGTCCATACAAAAATGATATGTGAAAATTCAAAAATCTGTATCTTTTGAAGGATTTTTTTTTGATCGCTTTGGTGTCTTCGGAAAAGTTGTAGGTATGGATATGGACTACACTGAAAAAAATGATACACGGTAAAAAAAATTTGGTGATTTTTAATTTAACTTTTTATCACTAAAACTTAATTTGCAAAAAAAACAATATTTTTACTTTTTTTTATTTTTTGATATGTTTTAGAGGACATAAAATTCCAACTTTTCAGAAATTTCCAGAATGGGCAAAAAATCTTTGACCGAGTTATGATTTTTTGATTTTTTTCAAAAAATCGAATATTGGTCGCAAAAAAAATTATTTTCATTTTTCGATGTAAAATCTAATTTCAATCAAAAAGTACTTAAGTGAATTTTTGATAAAGTGCACCGTTTTCAAGTTATAACCCTTTAAAGGTAACTTTTTTGAAAATAGTCACAGTTTTTCATTTTTTTAAATTAGTGTCCATGTTTGCCCACCTTTGAAAAAAAAAATTTTTTTTTGAAAAGCTGAGAAAATTCTCTATATTTTGCTTTATTGAACTTTGTTGATATGACCCATAGTTGCTGAGATATTGCCATGCAAAGGTTTAAAAACATGATAATTGTTGTTTTCTAAGTCTCACCCAAACAACCCACCATTTTCTAATGTCGATATCTCAGCAACTATAAATCCGATTTACAATGTTAAAACATGAAACATTCGTAAAATTTTCCGATCTTTTCGAATACAATATTTAAAAAAAATTAAATCAAGACTAACATTTAAAATGGGCGTAATATTAAATGTTTGGCCCGTTTGAAATGTTAGTCTCGATTTTCAATTTTTGAAAATATTTTTTTTCGAAAATATCAGAAAATTTCACGAATGTCATGTTTCAACATTGTAAATCGGACCTATAGTTGCTGAGATATCGTCATTCGAAAATGGTGGGTTGTTTGGGTGAGACTTAGAAAACATAAATTCTCGGATTAGTTTTCAAAAAGCCGTAAGAGCCATTGGTAAACAACGTCCTTTTTGCTTCGGTATTCGACCTACTTACGAAAAACCAATATCAAAAATGTTTGAGATTGTTCATCTACACGTCCTTCAAGTGCCTCAAACTAAAAATAAATGAAATTTTGTTTCAATTTGGAGAAAAACGAAATTTAGTGTCAGAGGTCACGATTGCTCTTACGGCTTTTTGAAAACTCATCAGAGAATTTTCCTGTGTTTTAACCTTTGCATGGCAATATCTCAGCAACTATGGGTCGTATCAACAAAGTTCAATAAAGCAAAATATAGAGAATTTTCTCAGCTTTTCAAAAATATTTTTTTTTCAAAGGTGGGCAAACATGGGCACTAATTTAAAAAAATGAAAAACTGCGACTATTTTTAAAAAAGTTACCTAAAAATGGTTATTACATGAAAACGGTGCACTTTATCAAAAATTCACTAAAATACTTTTTGATTGCAAATTCTAATCCGTAGTGGTGATATAATGTCACAAGGTCATTAACTATATAATTCAACAATCCCTTTCCCAACGATTCCCCTACACACCACACACCATATTCTATAAATAACTCGAAGTGGTTGGTACGGTATGTCCCCACTTCTTCTTCTTCCCCTGATGATTCCGTTCCTGTGGGTTCCGTTCATAGAATCTGTCTCTTTGCGGTTAATGCAACGCAGTAGGCCGGGCCGCTTTAGTGAGTGTAATACACTTCGGGGTTTCTCGAAAGTACTGCAATCATTAATAATGACAAGAAGGAACTTGAGGCGTAATCTAACCACGGACGAACGGACATGACACGAGCATTTTGAATTTGAAGCTGGTCTTTTTCTTCTTATTTCTTTTTCTGCTTGTCTTCAGTGCGCAAACGCTCATGTCAAAACAAGCTTTGACAGTTTGCGCTACCTGACAGTTTGCCTCTTGGTTTGCCTGATTTTTTTGGTTGGTTCGTCGGCTGATAAAAACGTTTCAAATATTCAGTTCGCGTTTGTAATTTAATCAAATTGAGAAATTTCTAGGCGTTCGAATAAAAAATGAAACGGATTTGGGGTCGACCAGCTCAAGGACTCCAATCTAGCTCGTTCCGTGAATTGTAGGCTGTTCCTTGGCTGTACCTCCCTTCCCTGGTTCCGGTTGAAACAAGCAATTTTGTGCAAGAGGAAGCCCAATTATTGGGATCACAATTTCGACAAAGCAGAGTGGTTGGAACAAGGGTTGAAGCTGAGGACGAGTTTAACGGTTACCCCGGTGGCTCATGTGTCGGACGACAAAGTCCAAATGGATCGGCAATCTGAACAGTTCGATCGCCCTGGTTGCCGAAGACGTGTTAGACTGCAATCCCAGCAGCACACACGTCGTTGCTGAACCGGATAAATCATCGTTTGGTTGAGCTGCATGGACGAGTTGACCTTTACCCAACGGTCTAAACGAAATGGAAAAGCTGCGCGAATGTGCCTTATTTGTAGAGCAAACAATAAAAATCTAAGAAAATTTACACCACATAACGTTTATTTAAACTGATTTTCAACCTAGCAAACCTCACTCCATCGCTGCGAAACGAAAATCTGGACCACAACAAAGCTCTTTTCGGAACTCCTTGGGAAGTTGCGGTGTCAGTTCAGTTGGGAGGCCACTCCTCGAGCTCCGTGTGCTGAGGGCCTCCCTTTTCCATGGCGATCAATTTGGCCTTTTTTTTTTTGTTGAAATCTGGAACCGTGGAGAAACGGCATCGGGATATCCTTTTACTACCAGCTGCGTGAAATTTGATGGACGAAAACGAAATTTATTTTTTATTTCATTTTGCGGATCAAGCATAAACAAAATACCTTTTTAACGTTGTTAATCGCCCCTGAATTCAAAATTTCTCGAAATTTGTGTGCATCTTTATTACTTTGTTTATTTACAAATTCCGTGATTCGCTTCAGATAGTATTGTTGATATCAATCAAAAATGTACAACTACCGTTCACCGCAAAAAGAACAGCGCGCAATGTAAAAATATTGGAAGCGGGAAAATCAAAGACAATTTTCAATCACCGCAGCATGACAACATTTTGACTGAATTAGTAATAATACCAAAACAAAAATAGTTCGCCAACGTGAACACCTGCAGCGCTAGTGTTTCAAGGCGGTTTTAACGTATTTTTATTCGGCTGAAATTTGAATTTTGCCTCAGAAAAATGAGCAAAATTTGTTCGTGGAGTCATGTCCGTTCGTCCGTGATCTAACCATAAGTTCTTCCCGGATGCTTTCTTCGGACTGGCTGCGCTTGTGTTCGATTAGATTAGATTAGATTAAAATACTTTTTGATTGCAAATTCGATTTTACATCGAAAAATGAAAATGAAAAATTTTGCGACCAATATTCGATTTTTTTGAAAAAATCTGTATTGATTCAAAAAATCATAAATCGGTCAAAGATTTTTTGCCCATTCTGGAAATTTCTGAAAAGTTGGCATTTTATGTCCTCTAAAACATATATAAAAAATAGTGTTTTTTTGCAAATCAAGTATGGAATATTTGTATAGAATTATATGGACAAACTAATGATGCGAAATGGCTCAAATATTTGTATGTGTGGCAACGCTGGTTAATAATATTTAGCATTTTGTGATACATTTCTGGAGCAACTTTTGAAATGGGCGATACGACATTGCTCTTACGGCCTTTCACTGCATGCGTTTAAACGGGACAATTTTGCTTAAACTTGAGTTTGTTGTCGTTATAGAGTAATCGAGCACACAGGTAAAAAGTAACCCAAATAACCATGGCCCGGTAGGGGAAAGTGTAACAAGCTAAGGAAATGCTCGTTATAACCCATCAAAAACGATAAAAAATCTGTTGGATTTTATTAAAGTCATCTTATTCTAGGTCTTGGCCAAGACTTTGATAGAAAAAGTTTTTTAAAAAATCTGTTTTTTAATGTAAAAAAAATGATTTTCTGTACGTTCTTCTTAACTAGTGGGGCAAGACGAACAACCCGTTGGGGCAAGAGGAACAATGCATGAAGCAACATGTTAATTTGCTAACAATTGAACTGTTATCACTCAGATACATCAGATTAGAATGTATTTGAAACGTTTCTTTCATTTTTAGGTTGAATAATAATATTTTACTAAAAATTTGATCGTTTTTACGAAAACAAATTATTATTTAGATGAAAAAAAGGAAATTTGCATAATATCACTATATTTTGTATGGACAATTTTTTTTAACAATTGTTTATCAGTTTTTAAGTACTTTTATGTATTTATTTCCAAATAAAATATGTTGTTGCAGCAATTCGTAATTTTATCCATACTAAAATCCATACACGTACACTTACCCCACCTGAAGAAAATTTTTTAAAAGCTCACAGCAAAAATAACCAAAATTTAAATCATACTTTATAATAGGTACAAGTCATTGGTAGGGGCACTACTGTTCCAGGAAAAATAGAATTTTGATAAAATGAGCCTTAAAACGAACCCTAAGCCTTATTTTGTACTATCCAAATATTATAAGAAAACAAAGGTTTTGAAAAAAACTTCGTTAAATCTTATGCCCAGTGGCGTTTACGTAGTTTGGGCAGTTATGTGGTAGTAGAATCAGATAATTGCATTGCTAGCAACAATTCCTCATACTGGAAATAATCAAAATTGTAAAAATCACGGCCGTACGAGCGATTGTTCCTCTTGTCCCATATGGTCGTCTTGCCCCACCTTCCTCTAATGTAGAATTTTTAAAGCACAGCTTTTTTAGTTTCGATTATTTGACGTTCTATTAGGGAGTGTTCTTTAAATAAAGTAACGCAAAAAAATGGATGAACTGTCACTTTTTACACGGTGATCACGCACACTGTAAAACCAAACGTTTGGTAGTGTTTGTGAACTCCGTATAAAAGGGGTGTCAAACTAAACAGTGACCCCGTTCGTTTGAAAACAGTTGGTATCAGACCATCGGGGTTTGAGAGTATCGAAACGTGAACAATTATTTATGTCTTTCTATTGTCTTACTTTTATCATTAAGTTCAAGTTTTACGACCATATTTCAGTCTTGAATTGTTGATAAGCTTGCCTTTTTCAATTTAAATCGCTGCCATTTTGGTTACATTCCATTCAATATTTTCAAACCACTTTAAGGCATTTTAAGATCATATTTGAGCAAACCGGAAAAAATGATTTTTAAATTAACTTTTTTCACCAAAAAACAATTTCTCAAAATCCGTACTTTTTGATTTCTTTGAATTTTTATATGTTTTAGTGGACAAACCCGTATCTTTAAAGTCATTCAGAAGTATGGACCAAAATTTGGCCAACGAGTTATAATTTTTGATGATTTTGATTATGACAAAAAATAAAAATGGTTGAAATCAGCCGATTTCGTAAAGAATTGCTCCATCATGTTATCCATTAAACAAAAATTGCCTAAAACCTTAAAAATTAAAAAAAAAACTGTATGTTTTTATTTTTTCTCAACCTGGTTTCTGAAAAAATATGGACCATAATTAAACCATCATATTTATGTACTGACTCAATCAAAATTAGGAAAAATCCACCCTGACAATTATCCAATGTGTGCCACCTCCGAGCAATTAGAGAAAATTGGGGTAGCGAGTTGCGCTAAACACACCACCCGAACCATTACAGAGAGAAAGTGGCCACAACAGTGGGCCTCCGACCACACACAAGAAGCGGCTCGTGTCGTGTGGACGGTTAAAGACACTCTACACCGCCCCATGCACTTACCTTTTGGTGTTATGTTTATGCTTGAACTCCGCGAGTGTGTGTGTGTGTGACACACGCAAGGAAAACCAGGAAGGAAGGAAGCGGTCGTGGAATAAAATAGGGTACACGTGTGCTGCAGCAATTGCCACCCCACCGACACCGACAATGCATATGAAAACTTGTCGTAATAACAACTTAACTAAACAGGTATTTCCTGTTGGTTTAGTTGGTTTTGCTCACGATGGGCATAGATATATTTCCTTTTATTTAATAAGTATAACTAGAAAAAAATGAACTATACTCTTTCGCAAAGAAAAAAAACATTAAAATATTGGATTAAATTGTTTTGATATTATTAACGTTAATTAGCGCTTGAACGATTTTGCAGGAGTTGGAAAATAAAAGAGCATTTCATATGCTTTGATATTTTTTTTATTTTGAACAAAAATTGGATCATTATTAAAATTGAAAGGAATTCTTACACCTGCTTACTTTAGTTTCCTTGTTCATGATTTGTCTTTTAAAGGGGTTATAATTTCCCAAAATCAACAAAGGGGAAAATTCTAATAAGCAGTTGGACGCTCTAATAATTTGACACAGCTGGAATGTCCTACTTGTGAATGATTGGTTAAATTGTTCAATCAAGCATAATAAGACATCATTTCAAATTTCGTTGAGGTGGTAGGGTATATAGCCCTATTTTGGACCTACTATGCAAAGCGTCAACATATTTCGCATAGTTCTCAGGAACGGTCTAACTAATTTGGCTCGTTTCAGGATTGTTTTGTGCCTTAATTTATGCTTAACCTTCCCTTGGTATTAAAAAAAAATCACACATAAGGTATTGGGGTCCTTTTCGACCCCAAACTTTAAAAAATCGTCAAAAATCCAGTTTTTGACCGATTTCGGTTCTTTTGGTCACAAACGAAAGCTTAGAACGTCCCCTTTCCGAAACCGACCTGGAAAACCGGATTTGGTCACTGTGGCCACCGGGAATCGGCTACAACCGAAAAAGGACCTTTTTGAGACACCAACTTTGACGACCTGTATCTCCGGCAAATTTCAACCAATCAGGATGCTCCGGGTTGCATTCGACAGGTATTTACCTGTACTTTGACCACAAATATTAATATCAGGGCCAGGTGACCTACCGGTTCCGGAAATCCGGAACATCCGAAAAGTTCATGTGTTCCTGTTTTTCACATATATGTGATACCAATACTCTCATGATAGTTGAAATTGATCCATAAAACTTACTTAAAACACAATACACGATTGCCAGAACCACTCTGGAGTGTTAGTGGCCACTTCCGGGTAACCTGGAACCGGTTCCCGGGTACCCGATGAACGGCCAACTTGACTTTTTTGGTGAAAACCTATCATGTTGCACATCAAACTCCATGAAATTGAAAGATATGTCCATATTTGGTAATGCCGTTGTTCGCTGAGCCATCCTGGCCAATCTGGAACCGGTTACCGGTGGCCCCTTGGGGACATTTCCGGAAAATGAGAGAAACCCTATCATCCGACATATCAAACTTCATAAAATTGAAAGATATGACAATTTACGGTCATGCTGTTGTTCACTGACCCATTCTGGCCAATCTGGAGCCGGTTACCGGTGGCCCCTTGGGGACACTTCCGGAATATGAGAGAAACCCTATCATCCGACATATCAAACTTCATAAAATTGAAAGATATGACAATTTACGGTCATGCTGTTGTTCACTGACCCATTCTGGCCAATCTGGAACCGGTTACCGGTGGCCCCTTAGGGACACTCTCGGAATATGAGAGAAACCCTATCATCCGACATATCAAACTTCATGAAATTGAAAGATATATCAATCTACGGTCATGCTGTTGTTCGCTGACCCATTCTGGCCAAACTGGAACCGGTTACCAGTGGCCCTTAGGACACTCTCGGAAAATGAGAGAAACCCTATCATCCGACATATCAAACTTTATGAAATTGAAAGACATGTCAATCTACGGCCATGCCGTTGTTCGCTGATCCATTTTGGAAATGGTTCCCGGTGGCCCCTTGGGGACAATCCCGGAATATGAGAGAAACCCTATCATCCGACATATCAAACTTTATGAAATTGATAGATATGTCAAGTTACGGTCATGCCATTCTTTGCTTATGCATTCTGGCAATTCTGGAACAGGTTTCCGGTGGCCTTGGGGACACTCCCGGAATATAAGAGAAACCCTTTATCCGACGAATCAAACTTCATGAAATTCATGGATACACGCAGAAAAAGTTTTGTAGAATCAGCCTGTACGAGGTTTGAATCAACAAAATTTTTGTTGAATATAATCAACGCCGATTTTGCGTTGAAACAAACCATGATTTTTTCGATTCCACAAAAGTCTTTTGTTGTTTTGAAAAAGCTGCTTTGATGTTTAGCGTTGATTCAACAAAAAATATGATTTTCAAATCAACAAAACGTTTTGTTGATTCAAATACGCCTTATTTTTCTGCGTGTATGTCAACCAAAGGACCTCGGGGCCTCGTGGCGCGGTGGTTAGCGGCTTCGGCTGCCGATCCCTAAGTTGCTATGAGGTGCGGGTTCGATTCCCGCCTTATCCTCCTGGCCTTCTATCGGATGGGGAAGTAAAACGTCGGTCCATTTGCGTAAAAGAGGTTTTGGGTGAATCACCACACATAACCTTCGGACGCCTAGAAATGAGCAGAAACTTACAACAGAGCCCACAAAAGACCCGGGGGTCGTTAAAGTGGATTGCTTTGCTTTTTTTCAACCAAAGGTCAGCGAACAATTGCATGACCGTAGATTGACGTAGTTTTCAATTTCATGAAGTTTGATATGTCTGATGGTAGGGTAACTTTCATATTCCAGAAGTGTCCCCAACGGGCCACTGGTAACCGGTTCCAAATTGGCCAGGATGTGTCAGCAAACAACAGCATGGCCGTAGATTGACATATCTTTCAATTTCATGATTTTTGATAGGTTTTTTCTCATATTCCGGAAGTGTCCATAAGGGGCCACAAGTAACCGGTTCCATGATGGCCAGAATGGTTTAGCGAACAACGGCATGACCGTAAATTGACATATCTTTCAATTTCATGAAGTTTGATATGTCGGATGATAGGGTTTCTCTCATTTTCCGGAAATGTCCCCAAGGGGCCACCGGTAACCGGTTCCAGATTGGCCAGGATGGCTCAGCGAACAACGGCATTACCAAATATGGACATATCTTTCAATTTCATGGAGTTTGATGTGCAACATGATAGGTTTTCACCAAAAAAGTCAAGTTGGCCGTTCATCGGGTACCCGGGAACCGGTTCCAGGTTACCCGGAAGTGGCCACTAACACTCCAGAGTGGTTCTGGCAATCGTGTATTGTGTTTTAAGTAAGTTTTATGGATCAATTTCAACTATCATGAGAGTATTGGTATCACATATATGTGAAAAACAGGAACACATGAACTTTTCGGATGTTCCGATTTCCGGAACCGGTAGGTCACCTGGCCCTGATATTAATATTTGTGGTCAAAGTACAGGTAAATACCTGTCGAATGCAACCCGGCATCCTGATTGGTTGAAATTTGCCGGAGATACAGGTCGTCAAAGTTGGTGTCTCAAAAGGTCCTTTTTCGGTTGTAGCCGATTCCCGGTACCAAATCCGGTTTTCCAGGTCGGTTTCGGAAAGGGGACGTTCTAAGCTTTCGTTTGTGACCAAAAGAACCGAAATCGGTCAAAAACTGGATTTTTGACGATTTTTTAAAGTTTGGGGTCGAAAAGGACCCCAATACCTTATGTGTGATTTTTTTTTAATACCAAGGGAAGGATATGTCGGATGATAGGGTTTCTCTCATATTCCGAGAGTGTCCCTAAGGGGCCACCGGTAACCGGTTCCAGATTGGCCAGAATGGGTCAGTGAACAACAGCATGACCGTAAATTGTCATATCTTTCAATTTTATGAAGTTTGATATGTCGGATGATAGGGTTTCTCTCATATTCCGGAAGTGTCCCCAAGGGGCCACCGGTAACCGGCTCCAGATTGGCCAGAATGGGTCAGCGAACAACAGCATGACCGTAAATTGACATATCTTTCAATTTTATGAAGTTTGATATGTCGGATGATAGGGTTTCTCTCATATTCCGGAAGTGTCCCCAAGGGGCCACCGGTAACCGGTTCCAGATTGGCCAGAATGGGTCAGCGAACAACAGCATGACCGTAGATTGATATATCTTTCAATTTCATGAAGTTTGATGTGTCGGATGATAGGGTTTCTCTCATATTCCGGAAGTGTCCCCAAGGGGCCACCGGTAACCGGCTCCAGATTGGCCAGAATGGGTCAGCGAACAACGGCATGACCGTAAATTGACATTTCTTTCAATTCCATGAAGTTTGATATGTCGGATGATAGGGTTTCTCTCATATTCCGGAAGTGTCCCCGAGGGGCCACCGGTAACCGGTTCCAAATTGGCCAGGATGGCTCAGCGAACAACGGCATTACCAAATATGGACATACCTTTCAATTTCATGGAGTTTGATGTGCAACATGATGGGTTTTCACCAAAAGTCAAGTTGGCCGTTCATCGGGTACCGGAACCGGTTCCAGGTTACCCGGAAGTGGCCACTAACACTCCAGAGTGGTTCTGGCAATCGTGTATTGTGTTTTAAGTAAGTTTTATGGATCAATTTCAACTATCATGAGAGTATTGGTATCACATATATGTGAAAAACAGTAAAACATGAACTTTTCGGATGTTCCGGATTTCCGGAACCGGTAGGTCACCTGTCCCTGATATTAATATTTGTGGTCAAAGTACAGGTAAATACCTGTCGAATGCAACCCGGAGCATCCTGATTGGTTGAAATTTGCCGGAGATACAGGTCGTCAAAGTTGGTGTCTCAAAAAGGTCCTTTTTCGGTTGTAGCCGATTCCCGGTGGCCACAGTGACAAAATCCGGTTTTCCAGGTCGGTTTCGGAAAGGGGACGTTCTAAGCTTTCGTTTGTGACCAAAAGAACCGAAATCGGTCAAAAACTGGATTTTTGATGATTTTTTAAAGTTTGGGGTCGAAAAGGACCCCAATACCTTTAAAGTAACTTTTTTTATGGACGCTCCCCTAGGGGTCGTCCAAGGTTTGTTTGTTTTGAGAAATGTGTATTTATACTATAAATTTAATGTCAGAAAATTTCAAGGCTTTAGCATGTATATAGCAAAAGTTATGGCAAATTAAATTTTCAAAAAGGCCGAAAAGGACCCCAATACCGTAGGAAGGTTAACAAAGTGTACTATTGAAAATTTAAAATAATTTAACCATTCCATTGTAATAAGCATTTCAAGTAAAACATTTTTTGGATGCTTTTTGGACTTATTGAATGTATTTTGGAGACATCGCTGAACCTATTTTGGACCCACACTCTGATTGGTTGAAATTTGGACAACTCGAATTGCGGCGTGCGGCGGCAACACGCACACTTACAAAAACTCGGTTTGATAAACCAAAGGGCCTATCCACGATTATAATTTGGAAAATATTTATTTCAGAAATTGAACAATTATGATGAAACAATGGATTTGAATTTGAAAACGTGTTTTAATCATATTGAATGGAAACTCACGCATCTTTAGCAGGTCTCTGTCCTATTTACAATTTGCATATTCTTACGACCTAATTGTTCAAGCATTAGAACATAAAAGACAACTAGTTATTACTCGCAATAAAACACCTACATACCATACCAAACAGCTTAGAACACCATACGCGGTGCCCGTGCTGTATCAAGAAGGTTGTTCCATGTTGCTCGGTTCTGGGCTGCAGCTCGCCAGTCTCCAGATTGCAGGAATTTTTGGACCTAATCGATGTGCTAGGAAAATGAAAGGAAGTTCGAATGGCGTTGGAAAAAGTGGCTGAAAAAGCGGAAATAATCAAAAATGTTAACATTTTTGGAAGAGGTAAGATACAAAACGATCCTGCCTACACTTTCTGTTGGTTGGATTCAGTGAATTCGTACTTTAAAAGCCTGAACTACCTCGATTAATAAAAATAGGTCCAAAATAGGTACTAGGTCCAAAATAGGGTCATATACCCTAGTTCCTATGAGGTAATTTCTTTATTTAGTAAATGAATTTCAGTGCTCACTAAATCTTAGTTGAGTCGTTTTTTTTAGAAATTTGAATTGGTTAAACCAACGAAAATGAAATTAATGCACTCAAATTAAACAAACCTACTAACCAGCAAGGTAAACCACCTTCGTCATCACACACATGGTCGATAATTCGAGGACCAGAAGAAAGGAGTGGCCGCTCGTCGTCCTCGGATATGTGTCTTGCCCACGTGAGGGTAATCATCGCCGCTGAAGGTGAAGATAATAAATTAATTGAATTGAAAGGAGCCGTTTCCGCGGAAGGGTGGCACGTGGAACGGGGGAATGTTCAACATATGGAAATGAGTTGACCAACGGGGAGGGGTTGGTTCTTGAGGTTAGTTTCATGTTGCACGTATTTATTTTTGACTGATGACACGGCGCGAAACTGTTGAGTCGTTCACTTGTCCTTCTGGGGCCGGCGTTCATTAGCGGTTGTGCGAGAAACGGAACTGACCGGTCATCGTCTTAGGTGTGGCCAATCCTTGGGGAATCTTCTCGTATCACGTCCGTAGATCGCAAGTAGATGAGCCTTTGCGTGATGATTCAGTCTGGGGAGGTTGGTTAAAAGATTAAACGATTATTTTTTATTCATTAGCTTGAACGGCCTGGGATTGTCACGATGACTTCGTTTTCCGTACCGTCTACGTACACTTCCAGACCATTGTGAGTGAGAGTGCGTATCCTGCAAGGTGTCGGTGCTAGCCAACCGTTGCCAACCGAAAAGCCCACCCACGTATGAAGAGAACAAAAGAATTACGCACATTTTATCGCCTGAGTTGGCCCATTAACCAGGAAGGCCCAGGCGCAGTGCAAAGGTTCACCGCTCGGAGATTGTATCAGCGTTCACACGATGCAGAGATTTTTCTACTCAGTTAATCAAAGAATTAAGAAAATAGAAGGAGCTCACTGAACAGAGAAAAAGAGCCCATCGCACTTCTCTTGAGGGGGTTGACTGGTGGGAAAAACCCGTTGCTCCCATCCCAAGGATTTGCGAGCCCATAAATGTCATTCACTCGTAACGAGCTTGAGTCAATGTTACGGTGCACCCAAATGTTTTAAGGTTAACAAAAGCTCTACAAAAAAATAAATTTAAAAAAGAAATTCAAAAATATTCAAAAAACGTCTAGTTAGCTCTTGAAAAAAAATATATAATCCAATTTCTAAAACAAAGTTTTTCACTCTCAAATTTGGGTGCACAGAGCCTTGTGTCACCTTTGGAACGACCTCGGATTGAGCTTCCCTTTACGGGTGGTTCCACCTATCCTGTGCGTCTACAGTTACGACCTGCTCGATGTATGGCAAAAGGTGAGCATCCTAGCACTAGTACTTAATTAAAAGTATTCCTCTAGCTCAGCAAATCCCCCCACCCTCTTGACGAAGACTTCACCCAAGTCCGATGAAGCGACTAAATTTTATCTCAGTTTGCACGGATGATTGACGTGCGATAAATTCACACCTTTCCAATGCAATGCTCGGTTGCTTCGGATGGGTTCACAAGGTTTCCAAGGAAAAGGTCGAAGTGCTTTGTATTAAGACATGTGGAACTTTTACGGAAAAACACCTTCCTGGATATTGTTAGCAGCTTTGAAGTTTGTTGAGTGTAATGAACATGGGGTGGCTTCAATCACAATTTCTTTGAGCTAAATTTAGTGATTCTTCTAAATTAGCATAATCATCATCATTCTCAGAGAGATATCCCACTGGTTCCTGTCAATCTTTCGAATGTTTTCCAGAAGACAATCAGACTGGTCTAATGCCCCAAATAAAAGCATTGTCCACCGGAAGGATGTGTCTTTCTGACTGGCAACAAAGACGAGCACCAAACGGGTTAATTGCGTCCCATCGACCGATGGGACCGACTCTCACATGCAGCATCCCTGCTGGGTCAATGAATCCCAAAGAGTGCTTCAAAATCAGATGGGTCCGGTTGGCTCAATAAATTCTGGCTAATTTCCTTCGTAAAATAGCCTCTGGTCAAAACGGGGGTTGTTGTTAAGAATAAGACAGTTGTCAATTCCGGATGGGTTCAGGTCTCTCGGCATAATGCCACATGACCGCTCTAATCTTCTCATTTCTATTTATTGCCATTTTTAAGGGAATCACAGGATCCTACGGAACTGATTACGAGCGTGGGTTAAGACATTTTTGAAAGATTAACTTGTGAATGGATGTCAGCAGCAGCCGCTTCCACGTGTAGTGTGTGGCAGTTAAAGGCGCCCCGTTACCAAGTCTGGCTAATAAAATAGAAATAGCCAGAAGGGATCAACCGGAAAACTTTTCAACTTACGGCAATAAAGAAGCTGTTTAGCACCCGTACTCAAACCCCTTCCGGTCACTGCATGGGTATCGAAGGACTGCAAAGCTAGAGGGAAGGGGGAAGGGACATGACATCACCGTGTCACACCTTAGTCCTGACGGTGGATCACAGTCACACACACATACACACATGTGATCCCAAGGATAGTGTCGCGTTCAGAGAAAAGAGTCCCATATTAGCATATCGCTTCTAATTATCTCTCCGTGTGGCTGGAGGCGCTTCGCCCGTCCTAATGGTGTGATATCGTCTTTTAAAAGTAAATTAAAAAGATTACAGGACGATCCGGCCGCACCTTTCCCGGCTACTTATGTGACTTTGGCACGGAAAAGCCTCGACCTTTATCAGCGTAAGTTGATGAAAATTCGGCAAAAGGGAAAACGCTCACATACACACATGGGGATGCTCGCGATGTTCGTTGGCGGGTTCATGTATGGAAAACATATGCAAACAACAAGGGGTGACGTGGTTGCACTGCATAAAAATAACACTTAAGGAAGAAGCATAAATGAACGTGGAGTTAAATGGGAAAACTATTCTAATGAAAAAATGAATTCTCCAAAAAGACAAAAAAGATGCGAGTTTTGGCATTTTTGAAAATTATTTGTTGGAATTTGAATTATGAACTTTGATTTTGGGATATACAATAACTTTGACTCAATTTTTATAAAAACAAACTAAGTGAATGGTTAATGCTTTCCTCACACTTTTCCAGTTACAATTTATCTCAAATCATAATTTGATAGACGACGGACCTGAAATCCTTTCCAAGATGTGTCATATGAGCAATTCTCTACCTAACCGGAAATGGATTTTATTTGTATTTATTGATTTGGCTCAAACTTTGTGGGAGCCTGCCCTATGACCAAATAAGCTATTTTGTGTCATTGGTTCACCCATACAAGTCTTCATACAATTTTGGCTGCTGTCCATACAAAAATGGTATGCCAATATTCAAACAGCTGTAACTTTTGAGTGAATTTTCTGATCAATTTTGTTTTGGGCAAATTGAGAAAAAAAATAGGTACACGGAAAAAAATTGCAGATTTTTTAATCAACTTTCACCGAGTTATACATTTTTGAAATAATAGTGATTTTTGGAAAAAAATCGAAATTTCATGCAAAAACAAATCTGCAAAATTGAATTTGCAATCGAAATAAAGATTGGACCTCGGGTTGCTGAGATATAGCCGCTTTAAGAAAAAGAAACACGAAAATTGATGTTTTCTAAGTCTCACCAAAACAACCCACCATTTTCTAATTTTACGAATTTTTACGAATTTTTACGAATTTTTACGAATTTTACGAATTTTTCATGTTTTAACATTGAAAATCGGACCATTAGTTGCTGAGATATCGACATTAGAAAATGGTGAGTTGTTTTGGTGAGACTTTCAAATTTCATTTTTTTTTATTTCCGTGTTCCTATTTTTTTTCTCAATTGTCCTCAACAATACCTCGTCGCCATCGTGCTAACTTGTCGTACGTGCATTTTGAGCCAAATTGAGTTAAGAACGCCATTTTGTGCAGCTCACAATGCCTCACCTTTTGACCTTCACAGATCCCCAAAATTCGATTTCAGTCCTGAGATATTCAACAAATTCCGAAAAAACTCCGTGCATTTTTGTCACTTTACATATGAAAGTAGTTTCAATCTTGTCGTGCTATCTTGTCACTCCATGAAAATTGATGTAAGTGCGACAAAAGGCCAAAGGGATGTCAGGCCAGGAAAGCCAGGATGCGTTTGTCGCACATACAAGCTAGACTACCGTAAACATTTGTAATTATAACTCGGGACTCCAGCAACCAAATTCAACCAAACTTTGGGACAATGCACAGAATGGTGAGCCAAACAAAACGTGTTTGTTATTGTTTACATTGCGTGCTCTCGTTTTTGAATATTCAAGGTCAAACATTAAAACGCGTTTTTCTCGGAACGTCAAAATGGCGGGTGCGACAAGATAGCACGACGACGTCGACCTACAACCAAGGGCCCTGATTTTCGGTTCACAGACCAGAAATCACTCACTCATCGCCGAGCGAATCTTTGTCGACCGGAGCTCGCAACCATTCGTAAGTGAACACTACACTCAAGCTGCCTGCGATTTGCTCAATCGTTTCTCCCAGCGACACAAATACTTCGTAAATTTCTTTGCCCACTCCGTCCGTTGACCCGAGTCACACACGAATACGTTCAGAGAGGAGAGAATCTCACAACATATCAGCTCGGCGCTCTTTTGGTATGCACTACCACAGTTTACCGTAAATTTGTAATTAGCATGATGGAAATTGCTTGTAAATGTTGTGTTATCAACAAAATTACAAAACACTTTTGATAACATAGATTTTAATCAGTTTTATAAATGAGTAAAGCAAAGCCGATCGCAAAAGATTTCGACTCAGCGACTGAGCGACACAACGCAATCGGTCTCTCTGAACCATTCGCCGTACCTACTACTCGATTGAAGTGAGAGGGAGAGCAAAAAGAGAGTATTCTGTAGCGATTGGTTTGGAAGCGACAAACGGTAGGAAACGGTCAGAGCAGGCTTTTGTCGCTTTCGATTGGTGATAGCGAGTGAATGAGTCGTTTTGGTGCAGGACCCTTGCCTACAACTTTGCCGAAGACACCAAATTGATCAGAATATTCACTCAAAAGTTACAGCTGTTTGAATATTTACATACCATTTTTGTATTGAAAGCAGCCAAAATTGTATGGAGACTTGGATGGATGAACCAATGACACAAAATAGCTTATTTGGTCATAGGGAAGGCCCCCACAAAGTTTGAGCCAAATTAAAAAATTCAAAAAATATAAAAATTTTGTGTAATAGATAACTTTTCATATAGTTTTCAATTAAGAGTTGTTTTTTACCCCAAATAAAGATAATTTTATGGTAAAGTAACTTATTTAAATTAAGTAGTTCTTACATAACTAAATTTTCAGTTTTAGGGTTAAAAACGTTCTTTTTTTCGCATAAGTTATATTTTTTTGTCCTAATTCAACAGTTCGCTTTGGTTCGTTTCTGAGGCCAGACGTGTTTTACCAGCAGTGCGAGTTTCTTTGTACAATCAGTGGTTCAAGGTCACAGTGAACAATGGATGCCAAGAGTGTCCATCTAAACTGCCTCAAAGTGCAGTTTGGGCCGGCTACCAAAATGCCATCGGACAAGGAGATTTTCGCTTTCTTTCGTAAGCGAAACTGGGCACCGGATACGTTGAACGCTATGTTCCGTGCGCCCAGAGAACACTGCGTGTACGTGAAGTTCCGGTCGGAGGAATCGATGAAGGCTGCACTCCTTGAGTGTCTAGCTACGGCAGTATTCCAGTATGAGAACGGCGAAAGTGTTGAAGTTACATTTGCAACAGCTCGGGGCGACTACAAATATGTTCGCATATTTGGACTGCCAATTGAGATCGAGAACAAGGACTTGGTCAGTGTTTTGTCCAAGTTCGGAAAGGTTCACAGCTTCACCCGGGAACGATATGGCCCGGACACCGGATATCCGATCTTCAACGGAGTGCGCGGGATACAGATGGAACTGTCAAAAGAAATTCCGGCGCAGTTGTACGTGCAACATTTTCAAGTTCGTGTTGCTTACGATGGAATGACCAATTGGTGCTTCGTGTGTAAGGCCCCTGACCACGTGAAGGCGGACTGCCCAAAGCGGTCATCCGTAAGTGATCGGCTGCAGGAAGGTTCAACCCAGTCAACGTATGCTGATGCATTAAACGGTAGTCTACAACCAGCTGTAGTTCCCGGTCCCGTGAATACCCCATCGCCCAAGCCGCTAGAAGGTGGCAATCCTGCCAATTCGGATTGTTTAGAAGTTCCCGTAGTTCTAACAGATATTTTCAATGAAATCGCATTTGGCTTAAACTTGGACGAATACCCAGTTATTTCAGACAAGGAAGAAGAAGAAGAAGAGTACACAAATGATGCTGAGTGGAGGTCGACAAAAAAGCGAAACAGAGCTAAGAAAAACAAGAAACAAGCCAGCGGTTCTGATTCTTCAGAGCCGGGACAAGTCAAGGTTCCACGAGGAACGTCCGTGACGAAGGCGCAGGCTGAATACATGAAAAGGTTGCGCAGTCACACGGAGAAAAAACCGTTCTGAAATTCGTGAACAAATGTGCATGTAATCGCATACTTTCGCTGTTCATGAAATCGTGAACTTTTTTATGATATCATGAAGAAAAAAACACGATATCGTGCACATAGTTCATGAAATCGCAAACTGAATCTAATGTCTAAAAAAGCTTTCCTGTTTCAATAACATGGTTTTGTGACGCCACCTATCTGTGGATTGTTGTTGGCCTAGGGAGCTTTCTGACATTTCATGCACTCACACTAGTGCAACACAGTCTTTTGTTCTCATGCGTAGTGGAACGAATTTTGACGTGTTCAATCAAGTTTGTGTTGATCTATCCACATTTAAAGAAAAAAAAGTTTTCTCATTTTGACTTATTTAATTTTAATTTAAACACAACGCGGATTCTCTAATTCGGATGGAACTGAATTCGAATTGCAAATCCGAATTCGCTAATTGGAACGACTGATAGCTGTCAAAAGCTTGAAACCACGTGTTCGGAAATCGTCGAATAGTGGGGTTAAAATGGCAACATGAGTTTGGCAACTGGTTTTGACGTTTGAGTGCTTTTTTATCGAAAACGTTCGAATTATCGTACATTCGAAGTAGGGAAATTCGAAATAACGAATCAGTTCTGTACTAATTAAAAATAATATAAAATATTGATACATTAACGTAAACTGAATCAAAAATTCCGTTCGTTGTAAAAGTACCTAAAATCTTAATAGGGTACTAAAGCCCAAAGTAATTTTATATGTACAACGGTAAAAAACACGCTTAAAACCCATTTCTGATCACTTTTTTAATGTTCAGCTGTCAAGTAATTTACTATCTTTAAAAAAAAACCACGAAGTTGAATTCCGCACAAATTATTAGAAATTTATCAATCAGCTATTTAAACAGTTTAATTGTTTTATTGTTGTGCATAAAAATAACATAGCACTTTAGGACCCTACTAAAACTTTATTTTAGGACCAATTAAGTCCAGCAATCTGGTTTCAAATCTGGTTCTAATGTTCTACGATAATAGGGTCCTTAAATAAAGCATAAATTTGTGATATTATTGTTCTCAAAGATAAAGCTTATTTTTCTAAGAACAATGACCCTTTGTAGATCGGCAATGTATTTAAAATTGGTTTTTGATTCAATTTAAAAAAAGCATCGCGACCCTTCTTGACAGAAAGCATTCTACTTTACAGCTTGTTCCATGGGACCATAGTTGATTCATCGTAAAAATATTTGTTGCATTAAAAATAAAAAAAGGGATAATTAAATGTTTTTTTATCGTGTTTATGCCGTTGCACATTAAAAATTCACATTGTCAAACTAAAAAGTGACGAACTGTCACTTTTTACACGGCGCTCACGCACACTATCAAACAAACGTTTGATAGTGTGAGTGAACTCCGTGTAAAAGGGGTGTCAAACTAAAAAGTGACCCCGTTCGTTTGACAACAGTTGGTGTAAAACCATCGGGGTTTGTGTGTATGGTTCGAAAAATCAACTGTGGTCCCATAGAACAAGCTATCAAAAATGATGCTCAAGAAAGACCGAGGGTTTTATTAAAAATAATTTCAAATTCCACCTAGTTTTAAACGTTAATATAAAGTGTCACTGTGCTCCATAAAATAAGTTTTTTCTATATTTACGTAAAGCTTGTTAGGACCCTATTCATCACTTTTAACTTATGTATTTCGTTGATTAATAAATAAAACATACCTATTTATGAATAACTGTTACTGTCAAATTAATTAATTAACGTATTTATCAATAATTAATAATTAACCTGATTAATTATTTGCATTTTTAAAGCGTTCCGTAATATTTAAAAGATCTTCTGTTTCCGCGTCGAGTTTTCACTGAACGGTCCCCTGAAAAGCTCAGTCGCCATTGTTGTCATCGCAAAACGCAAACCAACGAAACAAGTCCGATCAAGCAGTCGCGAAAAATTTCTATCGCAAATCGTTTGCTGAAATGAAACGTTTTTGGAGAATCGGCCAATATTGGGCTCGGGTTTTCCGGGACAAGTTACGAATCTCGATATTGGTAAGTTTTTTCTATCTTTTTTGTGATGTTTTGATTCTGAATGTTTTTTTTTTCTTACAGGAGAAAACCGCTGGAAAAGGAGGCTGCCGGAACTGATTCCGACAACCAAGTGACAAAGGTTAGACGTTTTTGTTTTGAGGACATCGACACCATCGGAGAGCAGCTAACCGCCGGAAGCCTTACCAATTTCTATCCGGAAGTGCCAACTGGGTTGCTGCAAGGATATTTTAGGCGGAGAGCGGAGTTAAAGTTATATTTAGTGCAGTGATTATTTTACAGTGCTTAGTTTATAAAATGCAATGTCGTTATCAATATTTTTATGAATAAAGATGCTTTTTGTTTTGTTGTTTTCTTTAATAAAAGTAAACAATTCGTTTACATTATGTTTGTGGTTTCAATGAATTTCAAATGCTCCGAATTAAAAGCTTGCATAACCCACCGCTAGATGTCAGGTTGAAAGCTTCATTCACAGTATGAAACGATATGCAGATGGCGCTGTAAAATTGCATGAAAGCTTAAAGCTCGTCGATACCAAAAAGTTTAAATCCCCTATGAAACTGGAGAAGCTTTGCGGCGTGAACAAGTGTGCATGATTTGCAATTAGTTCATGGAAATTGTTCATGGTACGTTTGCGTACCGTAGAAATCACGTTGTTCCCGGTTTCGTGGTACGTTGTTCACGATTTTCGGAACGGTTTTTTCTCCGTGCAGAAAAAGGAATAAGCGAATTAAGTGTTACTTTTTTCTTATTTTTTGTGGTATCAAAACATTATCAATAAAGTATAAAAAAAAATCCGTAGAAAACTCGTCAAAAAAAAAAAAATAAAAAAAATAAAAAAAAATAAAAAAAAATAAAAATAAAAAAAAACTGAAATACATTTTTTGTGATTTTGAATCGAAACCTTAAGATATAAAACTTATCCAATGCGTTTCATTTTTTTTTTTCTTACAAAAATGTATAGAAACTTTAGGAGCGGCCGTGGCTGACTGGTTACGGTGTTCGCTTTATAAGCGAATGGTTCTGGGTTCGATGCCCTTCTGCTCCCAACGAGAAAGATTAGAACACAGAATTTAGAAATGATAAATATGAACAAAAAATCAAAGTCGTTCGAGGCGGGGTTCGAACCCCCGTCCTTTGAATTGGTAAGCAAAAATGCTAACCACTAGGCCATGACGACTTGGTGAACTTGGACTGGAATTAGGAATACTGTTACAGAGAGCGAGTTGTGGCGCTATAACCACGGCAAATAGTGTCCAGGGCATTCGTGGAAATACAATGTCCCATCCCAGAGGGTCCCGGAGTACCAAACCTTCTTAGCATGGTGCTCCCAACGAATACAACCAAAATCTCGGAGCGTATGGTGGTGTGTCCCCACGCTTCTTCCTCCCTGTCGATTCAGAATTGTGTTGTTGTTCGAACACTCAGTGCTCAAACTCAACCCAATTACGAGTCATCTCTGCGATACGGCTTTACGCAGTAGGCCTGGCCGCTTTAACGCTTGTGATGTTTCAATGCATTCCGATGCAATGGCGCACTACAAATGTTAATAAATGACAAGAAGAGTGCTAGGCGTCATCTAACCTAAGGCACTCTCCAGGATCCCTTCGAAAGATTGGCTGCGCTAGGGTCTGATTAGATTAGATTAGATTAGATTAGATTACAAAAATGTATAGAAACTTTAGTGCCCAAGGGGCAAAGGGTTCTTTCAAATTCTTTTAAGGAACAATGATGGTAAAAAGTAAGAAGGAGCGGAATTTCAAAAATTCTTGAGGGGTTAGAAAGGTAAATGGCTAGGCTAAACACTATTTAAATAATTTCAAAGATTTCGTGAACCTGAAGATTTGTAAATCTTATTTTGAAAACTTCAAATATATGATCAAAATGGCCCAAAAGTGACTTTTCTCAATAATTTTCACAAAATTCAATTTTTCACTTATTTTTTGTAAATACATAAAATTGAATTAGGTTGAAATTAAGTATTTAAAAGGCTGGTGCGCACCATTGCCCCGTGTAGCAAAAATGCTTTTCACTTACACGGAAAAAATCAATCGAATCGAAGGAATATATTCACGTTTAAAGTGCAAATGCACCATACTCATGAATAAATTCCTTCATGGTTCTCACATTCGTGAATTTAATTCACGATTACGAGAATTCATTTTTTTTCTGTGTAACCGTGGAGCATTGGTAGCTTGAGGTGGACTTAGACTGATATACACTCAACCCCCGGTGGTTGGTCACTTTTTCGTTTGACACTTTTTTAGTTTGTACCCCGTTGGTTGGTCAAAGTCAAACTAAAAAGTGACGAACTGTCACTTTTTACACGGCGCTCACGCACACTATCAAAACAAACGTTTGATAGTGTGTGTGATCTCCGTGTAAATGGGGTGTCAAACTAAAACGTGACCCCGTTCGTTTGACAACAGTTGGTGTCAAACCATCGGGGTTTGAGTGTAGTTGAATCCAAGAATCGAACAAAGAATCAAATTGAATGCAAGTTGAATATCAGAACTCAAATAAGATTGCATGCAAGATTGTATGCACGATTGCAAGCGCAGTTGAAATTGAATCTTAAAAATACCTCGCTAAAAATAGCCTGGGCGACTGATAGAATTCATCCAATAAGAGATGATAAGAATTGAAAGCTTTCCCATTAGAAATGAGAACACACGAAGAATTCGAACAACAATGCAAAAGGTCGTTACCACTCGCCTAGGGTGACTCCTCATACCATTCACCTTCCCAAAAACCGTCCAACTCCAAGCGAAACTTACTTGAGGATACCGTGGAGATTTTCTCTTAATACTCTGAAAAAAGTGGAGCATCAACACTTCCCGTCTTCCAAATCCCTGGTGCGCGGTGGAGATGGGAGCGGCCGGCAATGGACGGCTGTCATGGTGGTGAGAATCTAGTTCAGGTGGAATTGGTTCTATTCCCAATTATCGATTCCTAGGCAACTTGGGCTTAGACAATCATCACATCACATGGCGAAAATCCAGTCTGCTATCCGCTAAAATCACCGTCTCCTAGCGAGGCGAAGCAGCTGATTTGCAGGTTGGCAAATTATGTTATGTTGGCTTGATTCAATTTTTTATCACCGTTTGTAAAAAGAAATGTGAAGACCGTTTTGCGCTTAAGCAGTCGGGTATTAAAGAATATTGAAGTTATTGAAGAAAAATTTGTAGGGGAGGGTGTGTGGACTTAAAACCCTTTCTTGCAACGCGCTTAGCTCTCTAAAGTTATCACAAAACTATGAACTTTTTGTATGGATCGATCGCTTAAACATCACAGAAAACAGATCTTTTTTAGAAAAAATGTTGAGTTTGTGCTAATTTCAAATTTCCAGAACGTAACATATTTTTTTCATCCACACGCTAAAACTATGGCTTTGCTAGGGACCAAATCTCCGGAGATCAATTAAAGGTGGATAAATTAATGTTTAACCATTAATTAATCTATCTAACTGTACAATTATTAACAGGAAAATGATGGTTGGGGTGGTTGGTTTAAATGTTCGAAACAATTTTTTTTTATAAATATGTTTTCTTTGTCAAAATATGTATAACAAAATTACGATAGGCCAAGTTTTTTTTTCACCTGAGGCGTGCAAGAACTGCTTATCGTGTGATTAATCTCCATATTTTTAATGGTGACACACAGCAGGTAAGTAGTATTAATAATGCATCTGATTGCTTGCTCACACGCTCGGTAATATTTGCGTGCGAGAAATTACTTGAGAGAATTTCTGTGTACACTTAAAATTAACATTGAAACATTTTTGACTTATTTTAAAGAAAAGCTTAAAGTTTATTCATTTGTTTTTGCAAACTCCTGAAATGTCTGAAGAATGCTAAAATGTCACCCAAATGCAAGGAAACAATTTTCCGTGTACCTCACACGCAAAGACACCCATTAGGCTATTATTCCACCAGGTTCCTGGTAAGGAAAAACATCAGAACGACAGACACATACGTGGTGATCAACCGGAAGGACAAGATATGCCGTCCATTTCCGAAAGTGGCCCCATGGTGTGGTGGTGGAAAAAAATGTCAACAGTTGGGCGCCGGAAAGGGGCACAAATAATATACTCAAACCATGGCGGTGCTGGTTCCAAATGTGAGTTTTTTTGTTCCTCTTCGTAGTCGTGGAAGCCCTCCAAAAGCACTCAGATAAGGCGCGAGGGGCCGATATCGTGTCCGACCAAGGTTTTATCCAGCTAGGGAGGAACCATCCTTATCAGTTCCAGGAAATCTTCCGCACTTTACTTTACGTATGGTACGACGTGAAATGGATAATTATTTATGAATTTTTCATATATGGTGCTGTTCTTTCAAATTTTTTTTTTGTGTTTAAGAAGAAAATATCAATTTTACTTAACCATTATGTTGTGCGATAAACCCAAACCTAATCACAAGTCATTTTTTATCAGTGACATCCATTCACGTGACATAGTCTCGGTCAAATCAAGGATAATTGTCTTTTCGTGATTTATGAATAAATTAAGATACCGAAGCATGCACTCTTTTATGATTGTCTACCAACATTGATGCTGATGGACATTAGCAGATAAGTCAAGTTATTTTTTCCTGGGAAGACAGTAATTACGTAAAGACGATTATTATCAATTGTTCAAAAGTGTAACTTAATAAAACACAAGTAAATTAAGGAATGACTTTGCGTTTTAAGTAGATATTTTTTCAAATCGTCAAAAGATCTCACCCAAATAAATAAACATTTCGGTAAGGTTTTAAAACATACTACTTAATCTATTCATTTGTAAATTTAAGTGCAATCCTGAACCTTTTAACAAAGATAAAATCAAAGCATTTGTTTGTTTTGCAAAATTTGAAGAAATTCACTTTCACTCTATGCTACACTTTGTTTTTTTTTTCTTTTTCCAAACCTTCACTCAATTCCCTACCATGTCTTTACAACCTTCCAAAAGACAACTCTAGAGCAGAAGCTACTTCTTAGATAAGATCAAATTAAATACAACCTCAAAGTGTGTCCTTTTGGCAATTTGGCCCATCCTTTCTTCGTTTTCCACGATCCAAGCTGCTTCCACGTATTCTGAGATTTTCAATGATACTCTTTCGTGGTGAAAAGAGCTATCAACGGCACACACACACACACAGATGCTCCAAAGAGGGCTCACACCCCCTGTCCGGTTTGTATTCAGTGTTCGCCCAAGCTCCTTTAGGTCATTTTCTTTCTTTTGAATCTCTTTTGTCTTCTCTTGGCACGTGGAAAACTGCCAACACGGTTATGCTGCTACACCCGGCAAACATATTTGCTAATAAGCTAAGAACCCAAATTGCTTGGCTCTGGATTTGCATCGAGATGACTCGGCTATTAAACGGACAAGTCTGTAGTGAGTTTGTATAACTTTCTGCTACACGCCTAAGACGTGTATGGGAAAAGTTCCTAGCAAGCAGATTGGGGTGGTTCTGTGAGGCAATACACCTGAATCCAAAGAGAAAGACTACCCTATCGTAAGGAGTATAATAGACTGAATTGTGGTACACATCGTACAACTCAACTGCACATGTTTGGATTGATGCAGTAGAGACGGAGAAGAAACTTTATCTTGAAGATTTTTTTTGCGCTATGCTTCAAAGCGAAATAAAAATGTTCCAATAAAGATAATGGTACAAGGCAAAACAGCTAAAGTTTTAAAAAGGAGCGTGTTTGGAAAGTGTTAGTGTAAAAGTTATCTATATAGTTTACTTTTTTTAGAATAAATCAAGTCGTTCTTTGAAACATTATGCGTCATTTGTAAAGTACATAGTTTGTGATCAATCCCAGATCATCAGCTTGAATCTGTTTGCGCATGCAAAAGGTTCAGATTGTAGATTTGTATCAGTTCAGTTAGATCTAGTACTACAGAATAATTCTAAGCATCTCCAAATGAGTTCTTGGCATTGTTATAGAATTTCCCGCTAGAACTACCAGCTTTGGTCACAAGAATCTTCTCTAGAAGTGGCCATTGCTCCGCGAGACACAGTACAGAACAGATCAGACAGAACAGAACCGTCCTGTTCTGAAAGAACTTTGTGGGAGCGCAACGTGAGCTGGAGGATCTACGCAGGCTGTTCAGCAACCAAGTCAGTCAGGAGAAGATCATCAACGAAGCTGCAAACGAAGAGATCCCATTCAAGTTCATCCCAGCACGCTCGCCGAACTTCGGAGGCTTGTGGGAATCCGCAGTACGATCCTTCAAGCTTCTGTTCAAGAGGACAATCGGCACACACAACTTGGTCTATGACCAAATGCAAACCTTGCTGGCGCAGGTTGAGGCGGTGCTGAACTCCAGGCCTCTGACCCCGCTGAGCAGCGACCCCAGCGATTTTGAAGCGCTCACCCCGGGTCATTTCCTGATTCACCGACCACTAACGGCGATTCTGGAGCCGAACCTCGACAGTGTGCCTAGCAACCGTCTGTCAGCGTGGCAACACGTACAGCATTTCATGCAGACACTCTGGCGGAAATGGTCTCAGCAGTACCTGTCTGACCTGAACAACCGAACCAAATGGGCGAAGCAGAAGGAGAACGTGAAGGTCGGAACGATGGTTCTGCTCAAGGAAGATAACCAGCAACCACTGTCGTGGCCACTAGGCCGCATCACACACATCCACCCAGGGCAAGACGGCAACGTACGTGTCGTAACAGTACGAACCAAGGATGGCAGCTACAATCGCGCAATCTCTAAGATCTGCGTACTGCCCATCAGAGACAATGATTCGGCGTAAGGGGAGACCTGTCTCCTCCAACGGCGGAGGTCGAAAGGCCTCCGCAACCCCAGTTAAGTTAAGTAATCGTTTTGAATTCAAAAAGCTCAAAGAATGTTTCTTCCTCAGTCATACTGGTTGTCTCCACCCCGGAACAACAGGCACTCGGCAGCCCAACCGATGTCGCCACGTCTGCCCTAAAAAGAAGAAGATTTGAGGTAATCTGAAGAAGAAGATTTGAGGTAATTGAGGTGTTCTGGTGATGGATGATGTTTATGTTGCATGTTACGTGGAGATGGTACAGCTGAGTTCGGTAACGGCCGCATGAGTAAAGAACCCGCCCTAAACGATGCAAACACGCTTGGTATTTCGAGGTACGACGCAATCCAGACCTGCAGCGGAGGATGAAATGGCCAATTCAACCTCCCACGCATTCCCGAGGTCGCAAGTGAGCTAGGCCAGCTTGCTTGACGGTTCAACACCTGTCGAAGATCATCGCAGCGCAGTCACCAGGTATCACCAACATCGTAGTTTAGCATCGTGGAGGTTCAACAGTCGCCCGGAGGCGACTACGGGGGCCAACCGGTCCCCGTTTCCAGGGAAGTCTTTTCAATGCATTGTTTTTCGGTTTAAAAAGCACCCTCTCATATTATTGATAGCGCATCGGCACACCATCACCGGAGACGGCCCTGACGGGTCGCACAGCCAGCACACAGCACGAGTCCAGAACGCCCACGCAGAGGCGCACGATACGGTTCGATGGAGACGTCCGTCGAAGCCAACCGTCCGGCGGCGAAGTCCGTTGGAGCACACTTCAGTCCAGCAGCGAGATGTTCGAGTACAACAGTCAGCAGTCCAGCGTCCAGTCCGTCGTTGGTGTCTACAGTCCGGCGGTGAACATCGTTGGAAATCCAGCACGAAGCAGCAGAAGATCGCGATCGAGGCATCCGCAGCAGATGCAATAGAGCAATTCTCTACCAAAACCGGAAATGGATTTTATTTGTATTTTTTGATTTGGCTCAAACTTTGTGGGGGCCTTCCCTATGACCAAATATGCTATTTTGTGTCATTGGTTCACCCATACAAGTCTCCATACAATTTTGGCAGCTGTCCATACAAAAATGGTATGTAAATATTCAAACAGCTGTAACTTTTGAGTGAATTTTCTGATCAATTTGGTGTCTTCGGCAAAGTTGTAGGTATTGTTGAGGACTTTTGAGAAAAAATAGGTACACGGAAAAAAAAATTGCAGATTTTTTTATCAACTTTTTTCACTAAAACTCAATTTCCCAAAATACGTATTTTTGATTTTCGAGATTTTTGATATGTTTTAGGGGACAAAAATCCGCAACTTTTGAGCTATAGAGAAACATGGTCAAAAAATCTGCCGCCGAGTTATGAATTTTTGAAAAAATAGTGATTTTAGGAAAAAATCGAAGTTTCATGCAAAAACAAGTTTGACATTATTTTTTAATGCAAAATTGAATTTGCAATCGAAAAGTGATTTTAGGAAAAAATCGAAGTTTCATGCAAAAACAAGTTTGACATTATTTTTTAATGCAAAATTGAATTTGCAATCGAAAAGTACTTTACAGATTTTTTGATTAAGGGCTCCGTTTTCAAGATATAGCCACCGAAAGTTTGATTTTAGCGAAATATTTGCAGTTTTTCGATTTTTAAAAATAGTGACCATGAGTGACCATTTCTAAAAATATTTTTTTTGAAAAGTTCAGAAAATTTGCTATCAAATTGTCTAAGAGACATTGAAGATTGGACCTCTGGTTGCTGAGATACAGCGCACAGTGGGCGAAATGGAACCCAAAATCGGACTTAATTAAACGCGGCTGGTTCCCTGGTATGAATAATACTGTTTCTAATGTAAAAAAATCCGGGGAATCGATTGGTGATGGTTTCATCCACCGCACGAAACGGTAAAGGGTCCATTTTGCCCCCATTCCCCATTTTTTCACATTTTTTCTTGAAAATCGGTCTGTATTTAGAGCGGAGGCTTTATGCGGCCTTCCAAAATGCACTTAACTTATGTGAAAATGTCCCAGGAATCCAGTAAAAATAACCACTTGCACCGCAAAAATCATCTAGGGTCCATTTAACCCCAACTCCGCTATAAAAGCATTTTTGGCCGTTTTCAAATGTTAGGTCAGATTTTAAAAATCTGAAAATATTTTTATCGTAAAGATCAGACAATTTTACATAAGAATGACGATTTGCACTTGAAAGTTTGACACATTTATGTTGATATAGAAATTAAACTAAATAAAATGATTGAAGAATCACTTTTGGGCCAATTTTCCCAAACGCAGAATAAACTGCCTTTCACATACATTTTATTTTTATCAACATAAATGTGTCATCCTATCAAGTGCAAATCGTCATTCCTATGTAAAATTGTCTGATCTTTACGATAAAAATATTTTCAGATTTTTAAAATCTGACCTAACATTTGTAAACGGCCAAAAATGCTTTTATAGCGGAGTTGGGGTTAAATGGAACCTAGATGATTTTTGCGGTGCAAGTGGTTATTTTTACTGGATTCCTGGGACATTTTCACATAAGTTAAGTGCATTTTGGAAGGCCGCATAAAGCCTCCGCTCTAAATACAGACCGATTTTCAAGAAAAAATGTGAAAAAATGGGGAATGGGGGCAAAATGGACCCTTTACCGTTTCGTGCGGTGGATGAAACCATCACCAATCGATTCCCCGGATTTTTTTACATTAGAAACAGTATTATTCATATCAGGGAACCAGCCGCGTTCAATTAAGTCCGATTTTGGGTTCCATTTCGCCCACTGTGCAGCGGCTTAAAGAAAAAGAAACACGAAAATTGAAGTTTTCTAAGTCTCACCCAAACAGCCCACCATTTTCTAATGACGATATCTCAGCAATTAATGGTTCGATTATCAATGTTAATACATGAAACATTCGTGAAATTTTCCGATCTTTTCAAAAAAAATATTTTGAAATTTTTTAAATCGAGACTAACATTTTAAGAGGGCCAAATATTGAATATTATGCCCATTAAAAATGCTAGTATTGATTTAATTTTTTTCAAAATATTTTTTTCGAAAAGATCGGAAAATTTCACGAATGTTTCATGTATTAACATTGAAAATCTGACCATTAATTGCTGAGATATCGTCATTAGAAAATGGTGGGCTGTTTGGGTGAGACTTAGAAAACTTCAATTTTCGTGTTTCTTTTTCTTTAAGCCGCTGTATCTCAGCAACCAGAGGTCCAATCTTCAATGTCTCTTGTACAATTTTATAGCAAATTTTCTGAACTTTTCAAAAAAAATATTTTTGGAATTGGTCACTCATGGTCACTATTTTTAAAAATCGAAAAACTGCAAATATTTCGCTAAAATCAAACTTTCGGTGGCTATATCTTGAAAACGGAGCCCTTAATCAAAAAATCTGTAAAGTACTTTTCGATTGCAAATTCAATTTTGCATTAAAAAATAATGTCAAACTTGTTTTTGCATGAAACTTCGATTTTTTCCTAAAATCACTATTTTTTCAAAAATTCATAACTCGGCGGCAGATTTTTTGACCATGTTTCTCTATGGCTCAAAAGTTGCGGATTTTTGTCCCCTAAAACATATAAAAAAATCTCGAAAATCAAAAAATACGTATTTTGGGAAATTGAGTTTTTATGAAAAAAAAGTTGATAAAAAAATCTGCAATTTTTTTTCCGTGTATCTATTTTTTTCTCAAAAGTCCTCAACAATACCTACAACTTTGCCGAAGACACCAAATTGATCAGAAAATTCACTCAAAAGTTACAAAAGTTACATACCATTTTTGTATGGACAGCTGCCAAAATTGTATGGAGACTTGTATGGGTGAACCAATGACGCAAAATAGCTTATTTGGTCATAGGGAAGGCCCCCACAAAGTTTGAGTCAAATCAAAAAATACAAAAAATAAAAATGGTCGAAATCGGCCGATTTCGTAGAGAGTTGCTCAATAGCAGCACAGCAGAAAAATTGCAAACAAACAGCAACAGAAACAGTTACAGAAAAGATCGAGAAAGTTAGGCGAAAAATAGTATAGCTCGATCGCATTGTTCGAAGATTGTTTACGAAAAGGAAAATGAAATCGAAAGTGAACTTGAAGTCGTAACAATAGATCTAAAAATAGCCATAGGAATAACAGTAGTTGTAGTAGTAGTAGTAAGTTGTTTTGAAATCGGTCGATTCCAAGGCGGCCGGCGTATGTTTGTACACGAGAAGGAGGATTGCTGATAGGGCACAAACGTGATCCACAGATCGCACTCTCTTACTCTAGCGCAGGCAAACTGCAGTCCTTCTGTCCCTTCTGGACAGCTGATTATTGCTCGCAGGAGTGAAATCGCATTTCTCTCCCCGATCGTACTCGATCGCGGGACTCTCAACAGCAGCAGCAGAATTAGTATTATTCAGATCCCAATAAACTACCAACCGGGTAACAACGCGTCTTTTCGAGCGGAATAAAGTTGTTTTAGTGTTCGCGCAGCTTTGTTCGTTTTATTCGCGTTTTTAAAGTGTCCGAAGAAACAGCTGGAAGAGCGAACATTTTGGTCCTTCGAACCGGATCCAGGAAACCCTGGATCGCTTTGGGTCGAAGTTGGCTAATCGGTTGTAAAGTTGAAAAAAGAACAGTTCAGTAGTGCGAGTGTGGTGTACCTGCAAGAAGTCACGATGGCGGAAAGTTCGCCGCCATTCTGAAGCAGCTAAGTGTTGGAAGATAACCGCCATGTTCAGACCCGAAGACCGCACAGTCCAAATACAGCTCAGTGTCACGTTGTGAATCATTCACTGCCTGAATATTCACAGAAAACTAAAACAAATTTCTGCTGTTAACAAAACCCGAACTGCATTCACAACAAACCATACCGTGTCTGACAGTGATTATTTTTGTGAAACGTCACTCAAGTTCAAGTGCAAGTTCGAAAAGTTCGAACAAGAAGACGTGCCAGTAGCTCTCCACACAGTTCTGTACAGGGTTAAAAAGTCTGCAGAGTCCTGCACGAAAAATTGCTGACGAAAAAGATGTGTGGAAAAGTGCTTTGCTCTGCGCTGTAACGAACTCCGTGTGAAAAAACGCCATTTTGTTTGTGCTGCAATCGCCATTGCTACAAATATCACGCCATGTATGAAAAAAAATACGTGCCCATTGAAACGCGGTTTCGGTGGCAACACACTCTGTCGCAGAAAAGTCTGCGCGAAACAGAACAGTGCAGTGACAGAAGATTCTGGAACGGGCGAGAAGTGAAACGCAAAACAGTCGTCAGTATGTCGTTTGTTTTGGTCGCGATATTCGGTACGATCGCAGACAGTTCAGTTCAGATCGGACGAAAAGGCAGTGCAAGTGCACTTCACGTGGTGCAATCAATCAGGATCTACGTCCGAGAAAAGTGCGTTCGACGTCGCGAGTGGTAGAAGAGGCTGAGAAAAGTGCGTCGACGAAATGTAGATGAAGTTCAGCCAGAAGGAAACAGCTGATGCGAGAACGTCGCAGCAGTGAGGTCGGCGTTGAAGATCATCGTGGGTCGACATCAACAAACAGCAGCAGTACTGCACAGTCCAGTTCTGCAGCAGATCAGCAAGCTCAACGCTGATTCGAGGGGTCCAGCAGTAAAGCCTTCAGGGGCGGCGCGTTGTGATCGGACGGGTCAGACAGCCGTCCCAAAACCACCCACAGATAAGTACCTGTTCAGTTACGTTTCGTACAGTCGCTCAGGCGTTCTCCCGTCTCAGGTACTCGTCGCTGGAACTTCAATCAGTTCAGTACAGACCAGAACAACAGCAAGCACGCATATCAGCAACTCATGACGTCAGAAGCTTTGCACTGCTCAACCAAGCGGTGACAACAATCAACAGTTTACACACGGAGTACAGCTCTGTAGCGTCATGGAGATAGTACAGTTCAGCACAGTTCAACAGTTCGGTCAGCGTGGTCGAAGTCTACGCTAGCAGCAGTTCAAGATCGCTGAAAGTTTCTACTGTCCAGTTCAGCTCAGCGATGGCAAATCGCTGTGTCATCAGATCAACGAGCAGAGCGCAGTTCTCTGCGCAGCAGCGGTAACCAGAACATCATCTACAGACCGGCGAGGCAATCGTCGGAGGATCGTCGTTCAAGCTGCGATTTAACAGCAGATGTTCCTGGTGCCAGCACAAAGCCTTATGGGGTGGCACGGTTGTGGTCGGACGGGCCAGACCAGCCACTCCAAAAGGGCTCTCAGTTAAGTAGCCATTCAGTTAAGTTAACAGTTCAGCCATTCAGCCGTCGAATTCGATTCCCAGGTTAACTTCAACGCTACAACCCAAGCCATTGGACCAGCAACGAAGTTGTTGGTGTCCAACGTGACGTCAGCTCCAACAGTAGTCTGGAAATACGGACCACTCAACTGAGTGAAGACGAGCATGTCGTCGCGCATGTGTCATGTGTCGTACGGACCGCAGGATGCGGTACAATCTTTCGGTGCGCCGACCGGAGGATTGCTATGGATTTGCCCAGCTTTGGGAAATCACGCTCCACGTACAGTGGTGGAGCAACGGACCACAGGCGCAAAGGACTCACGTTTGGAGGGGACACACAGGTCCCGTCAGACATTCCAGTAGAGACGCTGGTCTCTGTGAAGGGGCGAAAGCCAAATTAAGGTACAGCCATGTACCACGGACTGGAATGAAACCGGCAGAAGTTTACAGCTAAGAATTTCAGTACAGTACAGTTTTGGAATCGAACGAAAGGACGAAGAAGACGAAGTTTTGAAGTCCGAAGCAGAAAAGGTCTACAGCAACAGTTCAGTCAAGAAGAAGCTCACTATTTCTGCAGAAGCAGTGAGGAAACAGCAGCACCAGCAAGAAGCGTTCTTAAGAAGGAAGGTCGACCACCAGGGTGACAACTCAGCTACCGATCAGAACGCAAACAGCGACGAAACAATCTCAGCAGAGCACACACTGAAGGCAATCAGTACGGAGAAGAAGAGACAGCAGCAGCATTGGTGGAGTTTCAAACAACGACACACAATGGCGGGCGGCGCTTTTGTCGTTCGCAGGAACTAGCATCGAGATCAGCAGTGTTGAACAAGCAGCGAGGAGAAGAATCAGAATCAGCAGAAACTACAGTACGGAATAGCATGGAGCTGCACAGACAGCTCAAACCAGACAGCAGACTACAGAATCTACAGCAGCAAGAAGTTAAACAACAGTAGGTCAACTACGGCGGGCGGCTCTGAAGTCGCAAAACAGGAGGCTACTCACGAACAGCGGTATCTAATGGCGGGCGGCAATTTTATGTCGCACACAATCGCGTACGAGCTTCAGCAACAGTACAGCAAGTTAGCATGCCAGAAGCTGACACGAGGTTCCAGCAAAAAGCAAGCAGGGGTGGCGCCGTTCCGATCGGACGGGTCGGAACTGCCACTCCAACTCTACCCGGAGTTAAGTATTCTGAAGAGCAATAAAGTTTTGATTACAAATTACTGTGCACTAGTTAAACCGCGAGTTTCAGTTCTGTCCAGATCTGATTATGCCACGACCCAAGCAACAGACGCTCTTATGTGCGTTAACATAAAATGATCAAAACTTTATTGCTCTTCGTTTCTGTCGGTTTATTGAACTGTACTGGACGGTAATTAGACGAGAAAACTGTAACTTTCTACATCTTGAGCTGTATTTCAGAACAGGACGGTTCTGTTCTGTCTGATCTGTTCTGTACTGTGTCTCGCGGAGCAATGGCCACTTCTAGAGAAGATTCTTGTGACCAAAGCTGGTAGTTCTAGCGGGAAATTCTATAACAATGCCAAGAACTCATTTGGAGATGCTTAGAATTATTCTGTAGTACTAGATCTAACTGAACTGATACAAATCTACAATCTGAACCTTTTGCATGCGCAAACAGAATCATTTAGTGTAAGAGTGAACCAAAGCGTATTTATCGCTCTATATTTTTCTTGGGTCTGACGTGAGGCTCTGATTTATTCTAAGGTCAACGGAAAAAAGTCGATTCCCGAAATTGTGTTCATGAACTTGCAAACCACGAAGTAATTTATTCACGTTTTTAGTGCAATTGCACCACACTCATGAATAAATTCGGGAATCAGTTTTTTTTCTGCGTAACTGAAAAACTTTTTTCAATTCATAAGCTTTTTGTAAGGACCTTTTCGGTGCTGGGACCAGGTTAGGACTGAGTCGGCTTTTGTAGTGAAGTTTTTGTAATGCAGATAGTTATAACATAGTTTTGAAAGAATATTCATCGAATATCATTCAGTAGCTTCGCACCGTGACCAACAGATGTTTGTGGCCCGAAACAATACTTACGAATTATACCATCCCGTGTCATAAATGCCACCGCCTCTCTCTGTGTCATCATAACGTCAACAAAAACAACAACATCGTCCCAACCAACAATAGGATCGGAACGAAGGATTTACACCGCAATCAAAAGACGTCCAACGTCGACGTGCCAATAAATATTATGAAGCTCGGATGATGAGCCAGCAAATTGCCACGGTAACTTTTAAGAGGTGCTCGTAACTCTTAGGAGGGGTGTTCAGTCGCGAACCGCAAAAGTCAACCAAACGAATGTGTTGTTATACGGCCTATCGATTACGACGTGTCGTTTGCCACACTTAATGGGTGTTTCGATATTAGATTGAAAAGTTTTCACACTCCTTATCTCGTGTTCAGGAAGGGGTTGGTTGTAGCAATTTTACGAATCCAATAATAAGATGGTGCTAACATTTGATGAAACTGTCCTTTGTTTGCCAGCAGGTCAATTGGTCGGAGGACTTCCAGCATCAACAAGAATGAGTGTGGCTGGGATCCACATTTTACGATGTTGAATGTCGGTAAAAGTTACTCGGTAAGAATGTTTCCAATAACCGCTCGTGACAATTGGTTTTACTACCTTTTGTCAAAGTAATTAAACCATTCACTATAAATTGCCTCCAGGAGGTCAATCAATTTGATATTGATCCTTAAGTGAGAGTTATTTTTATGAATCATTTTACTGTAAAAAAAACTCTTTCGAATCGAGCACACATTCAGGCTAATCACACTTGCCCCGTTCGTCAATAAATCGCTCAAGGAATAAAACCACCCATCTTGTACTTGTAATTTGTTTGTCCCGATCTTATCTACCAACTTTGTCCAAATATTGACACAATCGATCGATACGCGGCCGACTCTTGTTGTTTAGCCTAGAAAACTGTGAAACGACGGGGCCTGTAAGGACCATATGTTGTGTGTGGAAAACCTCCAACTCAAACCGAGAGCAGGAGGGGTGGATGAACGAATAAAAAAAGAACACTTGGCGGCCCAGAAACAGGCCACCTTTATTGCTGGTAGGGGAGATTGGGTGATTTTATGCTTTGAGGATGTATTCATGTTTGCAAGTTATCAAGTAAAAATGATTCAAGTTGACAAGTAATCAAGTTCATGGCCACAAGTCTTCAAGTCCACAATATACACAGTATCCAATTGATAAACCTCCAAATCAACAATTCATCAAACTCTTTTCTAATCTAATCTAATCTAATCTAATCTAATCTAACCCTAGCGCAGCCAGTCTTTCGAGGGCATCCTGGAAAATGCCTTAGGTTGATTAATGCCTAGCATCCTCTTGTCATTATTAACATTTGCAGTGCCCCAATGCAATAAATTGCCTTGAAACATCACAAAACGTTAAAGCGGCCAGGCCAACTGCGTAAAGTTTACCGCAAAGATGATTCTTTGAATTGGATTGAGTTTTAACACGAATGTTCAAACAACAACACATTTCTGAATCGACAGGGGAGGAAGAAACGTGGGGATCCCCCGCTCACGTTCCTGTTTGTAGGAGCAATAAATCGTTGGGAGCCACCAGCTAAGAAGTTTTGGTGCTCCAGGACCTTCGAGGATGGGACACTGTATTTCCACAAATGCCCTGGACACTATTTGCCGTGGTTATAGCGCCACAACTCGCTCCAACAATTCATCAAACTCTTTTTACACGAAAAAATCAAAATAGCGTGAACTTTTTTTACGGGAGAACCAAAATTTACGTAAAAAGAGGTTTGACTGTATCCAAATCTTGAGGCATTAGAGTCTGATAAATGTGCATTGGATCTGTTCAAATCCAATTCAAACCAGATCAATACAATTCGAATCTATTCATGTCAACTCAAATCTACTCAAATCAATTCAAGTTATTTCAAGTCAACTCTAATCACTCATGTCAATGGAGACTTTTCAAAAACTCGCTCCACAGTCTAAACATTGTTTCTTGAGCAAAACCAGGACTCGATCCATATTTAACCATAGATACTCGAGGAAAAAATTGGAAAAATGTATGAAAACCCCAATTTGTTACGATTCTGTCTGCTATTTCCATCCAAAAGCTGTAAAACTTGATCATAGAAAATCATCAGTTATTTTAAAAAGTCATTTTTGTTTAAATAACTTTTTATTATCGATCTTAAAATCACACACGTTGGATTTGTTGATTTGATGAACCAGCACTGTGTGAACATTAAATTTCAATTGAGTTGAATTGTTGAAGATGTAACCTTTCACTTCACTTTGCACTCTACTTCATCACTACACAAATTTTGATTTTTAGTTTCACTTAGTTTTAGAGGGTGACGATTCTCGAGATTATCAATTTCCCGGGAATCGAGAGTTGTATTTTGCTATTTCCCGGGAATTCCCGGGACCCGGGAGTTTTTTTTAACCTATGCAATAGTGCCAATAATTTAACAAAAATGTAATAAATTTGTTACTTTTCAACCAATTGAGTTACAATTCGTCAGCTGTGTGCTATCTTGTGACATATAGACCATTTTGATCGAAAATGAGTTAATTATGATGTTTTGCTATACTTAACAAACACTACAAGATGCTTTAACCCGATTTTGGAAACTCGCTTCCGTTTCCCGGATATCGCAATACACACTTGTGACATAGACCAATTTATCATCAAAATGACCGTGCAAACTTGTGACATGGTGTTGGAAAATGTGGAAATTTTTTCTTGTTTTTCACAAATTTATGTTGATTTAAATTTTCTGAAGGCAATGCAATCTTTTGTTTTTGAAAATATACTGATTAAGTCGATTAAACTGTTGTTTTAAGTCTATTTTAGTTTGTATGGAAATTCTGTGCACACTTGTGACACGTATTACAATTTCACGTTCGAAACACTCTTGTGACACGTGCTTTTCAGATTTTTGATTACATAATTTACTGTATCTTTTAACTGGTGTTACCAAATTAGTTGAAACTTGGAGCGTTTGTTAAACAATAGTATACGAACCGATTGCATCAAAAAGTTTGGCTCTACCATTCATAGTTTTGAAAATATTTATCATCAAACTTTAAAAAATCGATTTTCTCGAAAAGTTCTAAATGGTCGTTGTCACAAGATATCACACAACTGACGAATTGATTAAAACTTATTCAATGAAACGTTAATTTAGGTAGCCTCGTTTTATAGTTCACAGAATAACCCAATCTCACCCCCAGACCCAATGTCACCCCTGATGACGGTATTTTTTCTGAATTCTGAAGCTTTTTGCATGAACTTGCTATTCAATTTTTAATAATTTCAAATTAGCTAATATGTAATTTCCCAGTATCTTTATTTTTGTAATGATAAATAATGACTCCAAACAACAATTTAAAATTGTTTTTCCTTCTTTGGTCAACTGTAAATATTAATATACGAAATATTTACCGGGAAAATATTAAATGAAGAAATATCCGGAAAACCAGAATTTTAACAATTGGCGGACCTTTACTTTACAAAGAGTTGCAGAGTTATTTTCCCAAAATGTTATTTAATATTGAGGTTAACCGGCTCCGTGGCTTAATGGTTACGGCTTCTGCCTCACAATCAGAAGGTTCAAGGATCAAATCCCGGCCGGTACCTTTGAAATTTGGAATCAGGAATTTGAACTTTGATTATGAACAAAAACGAAAATGAATCAGGTGGGATTCGAACTCACACCTCTGGATTGGTGGTCTGGGACGCTAAGCAGTCGGCCATCAGAAGGTTTACGCTCTAGCAGTGAATTGATCCGTAGTGTTGAAACATGTTATCTCTCTTCTTCTTATAATATTAAATACGCGCTGATTTCTGATTTGCCTGACGGGATTGGAAGTCTAAATATAGATCGAGTTTCCTTCAGATGCTTGCTTCTATGTTTAGGCGGGCCGAACAATGCCCAGCGACCTCGGAATTGGACCGCAAGGAGCTCTGTCATTCTGAAACGGGTCGTTGGAAGCAGCGCGAGGGCTATAACCACCTAATACCCGGGACTGAGATAAGTTGTATCAGCATTCGGCAAATACAAAGTCTGATACAAATTATACTTTCCCCTTAATTTCGCTACCGGTTAGCGGGTATTGGATTGGACACACACACACACACACACACACACACACACACACACACACACACACACACACACACACACAATGTTATTTAATATTGAGGTTGATGCAAAACTCAAAACTACTTAGTGACATCAAAAAGGAAATTACCTTGATACAGCGAAATCAACATGCTCAGAATTAAAAAAAAAACAAAATTATAAGGTTTGCTATGCTAACTTATCTTGAAAAGACTTTTCCCTCTTAGAAATAATGTTAAAAAAAAACTTGATTTTTTTCATTTCTGGGGTGTACCTGCTAAATAAGCTTTAAAGTAACTTTTGACTACATCAATTATAGTAATTGGAAGTTTTTACAATTTAAAATTTACACTTTCTGGATAAGAAGATTATAGAAGCATTGGTTTATTCGAACTTGAATATCGATAATTGAACACTCAATGTTCTGAACAATTTTGATTTTTTTCAAATGTTTTTCTGATTAGTTTATATAATTTGGCTTTCATATTTATATCAATAAAATTTCCCGGGAGTCTCGACCAAATTTCCCGGTAATCGAGAGGTCCAAAAATTATCGATTTTCCGGGATTTGTTTCCTGAGAATTCCCACTCGTCACCCTATACTTAGTTTCAAAAGCTTGTTAAGTCTCCATCAATCAATTCTGAGAAGAGAATGACAACTGTCATTTCTGCAGCTATCCCTTACAGTAGAATTTCTGCGAAAACTGTAATTATTAAGTCAAATCTAATTACAAAAGCTGACTCGGTCCTAACCAGGTCCCAGTACCGAAAAGGACCTAATAAAAATAATTTTATGAAAAAAAAATCTGCGAAAACAGCGAAAACAAACCAGCAGAAGTATGTTGCTGGATTTGAATTTACTCAGCCGCTCGTTTGAGCGAAAAACTTTGCTAGTTCAGTATATTTTTACGCAAATATCAGCAAAATCAAACCAGGAAAATCCTTCTGCTGATTTGACGACCTTTCCTCGTTATGACAATTTATCTGAATTTGAGTGCATTTGGTAAATTCAGGTCAATTTAAGTTCTTTGATTTTTTTTCAAAACGTAGTAAAAAGTTATCACTTGAGTTTCGGGAATTTCCGGGAAATTCCCAAATTTCCCGGGAAACGGGAAATAAATTTTATCGGGAAATCCCGGGACGGAAAACTGGACGCTCTGGTAGGGCAATTTAAATCAATTCAAGTCAATTGAAAACAGGTGAATAATTTCGAATCGATGCAAATTAATTTTAGTAAATTCAATTTAATTCATGTCATTTGAAACATATTGAATCTATTCATGGCAGTGAAATACATTTCAAAACAATTTAAATAAATTCTAGTCCTTTCAAAACAAGGTCAAGAAGTTTACTAATTTAGTCATTTAGTTCAGGTAATTTGGTAGAGTTGGGTGTTTTAGACGATGTGCTTTTTAGAACATAAGATGCAGTTGGTGAGAGGTGCGTGTTCAAGCGAAGCTTTCCTATGTTTGTGTCGATGTTTTTAATGCAAAGTCTAACATTTTTCAATGCAGTTTGAGATTTAAAAAGCGTTTTTTGTGTTAATGCTTTGAAAGGCATTGGAAGGTTTTGTATAGGAAGGACGACGGTGCATACGAAACGGAGAAGCGTGAGAAATTGTGATCTTTATGATCGAAAGTTGCAGCTGTTGTGTTGATTTTCCGATGACGCAAGATAGTGCTGCATATCGCTTCATCTCTTTGAGTCTCTAGAGAGGAATGACTTAAAATGGAAAAACAGCATTTTCAAGTAGCTTGGCGAGAACTTTCCAATATTTTTTTTTTAATTATATATTTTATATTATATTTATATTATGTATTGTTATATAACATCACCCATGACACACTCTACACAACACTTCTGCAATCATAAATCGGAGAGTTTGGTACGGTATGTTCATGCAACCTTCCTCTCCTGTAGATTCTGTGAAATGTGATCCGTTCTCAGAATACTTTCTGCGGTTAACACAACGCAGCAGAGCTAGCCGCTCTAATTTTTTTAATGCATTTTCGGGAGTTCTCGGAAGTACTGCAATAATTAATACAAAAAACAAACCTTCCACATTAACGACCCCCGGGTCTTTTGTGGTCTCTATTGCAAGTTTCTGCTCGAACCTAGGAGTCCGAAGGCTTGAATGGGGAGAGCACCCAAACCTCTTTCTACTCCAAGGAACCTTCCAACCCAGTGTTTGAACTGACGACCTTCGGATTGCGAGTCCAACCGCCGCCAGCGATTCCACCGGAGTAGGCTTGGTTTGGTGTGTTGTTTGTACTTATGGCATGGAGACGACTCCTACACCTAAACGGCCTAACAACCAAGGCCGGGACCGACATTTTACTTCCTCATCCGATGGAAGGTTGCAGCAGATGGGAATCGACCCCAATCAATAATTAATTATGACAAGAAAAATGCTTGGGGCGTAATCTAATCACAAAATTTTCCAGCATGCCTTCATCGGACTGGCTGCGTTTGTGTTAGATTAGATTAGATTAGATCTAGTCCTTTAAAAAAATGTCAAGTCAAATCAAGGCATTTGAAATATTTTAAGTCAAGTTAATACAAGTCGTACGTTTCAAGTAACAAAGTAGACACTATTGGCTCCGCTCCCCTATTCAATCCTGACGAACGGACGGTAACACAGCTACAAGTTCCACATTTGATAAGAAATCATTTAATGCGCGCCACCAACATTGACTGGCGACGCCGACGACGACGTCGCGCACTGATGTGTGTTTCTGGTTCTCTTCCTGGCGCGTTCCCTGCGAGCAGCCAACCTGTCTCACCCCACCCACGCGGTGGACATTAATCAGACCAACGTGTTGCTCCAATCGAAAAGGGCAGATGGTTTGGTGCTAGAGGGGTAAAGGGGTTCGTTACCTGTACGTTCAATCTAATAAAATAAGCAGTTTCCCCTGTCATAAAAAGATATTTATCTTATCAGGTTGATTTTTTTTTTCTGATTCCCACCCTCCAGTTTTCCCTTCGATCGATAACACTTGATTGAAGTGGAAATGCCTGAGGAATTTTTTTTATCCTAGCACAAGACCATACGTGATGAAATTGTGACAATGAATGTTAATTTTCTTTTCAAAATTTACACTTTCTCTTACGACATCCGATCCGTTTAATTAATTGACATCGATAACCTGATTAATTATAATTGCTAGTCTTTGTCTCCAGAAGAATCACTTTTACACAAGCCCTTCGAATGTCCGCTCCGGACGGATGGCGTTGAGCTTTCTTTCAAATCGGAATCGCCAACAGCCATCGTTGACGACAACTCGAAACGTCGTTCTTCTCAGCGGCCTGACATTTATCTTGCTGTGTCTTCCAAGCTGTAGAACTGATGCAGCGGTCATCAGAGTGTGTTTACCATTCGGATTCGTTTTAATTGTGATTTGCATTTTATATTGTCTGCGTCTGGACGGTAGTGATAAAGTCATCAATTAGGCTCTCAGTCAAAGCTCTGAAGCTTATGTAATTGTCAGTTTTATACTTCAAGATATTTTTAATGTCAGTATGGATTAACTGAAACATTTACATTAGGCTGAGTTTTTAGGCAAAAAAAAAATCAAAACAAAATTGATTATTTAAACAGAATTTGCAAGCCTTATTTTCAACCAAATTGGATACATTTATTTTTTATGATTTAATATAATTTGTTTGACTTTTTCTCTTTTTATGATTTTTCAATGTCTGGGGTGAGATGAAATTTGTATGACCCAAATCTCACCTCCAAGACAAAAACTATCATGAATTGTTTTTTAGATGTTTTATTTCATTTTGTTTATCAATTTTTCTGTCATTGAACTGTCATTCTTTTCTATGCTCACTTCGCTTTGCTTTGCTAGGAGACGGTGATTTTAGCGAATTGCAGACTGGAATTTCGCCATGTGATGTGATGATTATCTAAGCCCAAGTTGTCTAAGAATCGGTAATTGGGAATAGAAACAATTCCACCTGAACCAGATTCTCACCATCATGGCAGCCGTCCATTGGAGCTCTCATCTCCACCACGCACCAGGGACAAGGGAAGGGATTCGGAAGACGGGAAGTGTTGATGCTCCACTTTTTTTCAGAGTATTAAGGGAATATCTCCACGATATCCTCAAAGTAAGTTTCGCTTGGAATTGGACGGTTTTTGGGGAGGTGAATGGTATGAGGAGTCACCCTAGGCGAGTGGTAACGACCGTTTTTGCATTGTTGCTCGAATTCTTCGTGAGTTCTCATTTCTAATGGGAAAGCTTTCAATTCTTCTTATCTCTTGTTGAATGAATTCTATAAGTCATCAATTCATCAGGCTATTTTTAGCGAGGTAATTTTAGATTCAATTCCAACTGCACCTGCAATCTTGCATCCATCTTGTTTTAGTTCTGAAATTCAACTTGCATTCAATTTATATTCTTTGTCCGATTCTTTGATTCCAAAACTATATCTGCCTAAGTAAAGCTGAAGCTACCAATGCTCCAAGCGAAATGCTTTCGACTTTACATGCTAAGGACAGAGGTTCGAACCCCGTTGGTGATGTTCATGCTTTTCATTAATTCCAAATTCAATGAGTCCAGAACTTTCCCGTTTGGAGCAGATGGGTTTCGAACCTGGAACCACTCGTATATATGCTCACTTGTAAAGAAAGATTAGTAGGACTGATCCATAATTTTTACACTTGCCCAGATTCCGAGCTAGGGAAAATGTGACCTTGGATGCCCGGTAATTGATGATAAAATACCATGAAAACGTAATACATCTGTCATATACTTTGACATCCTTTCATGACCAAGCCTTTTCAAAACCAAATTGGATAATCAACGTTTTTGAAATGAAACTAGGTTCAAGTCAACCAGTTTCTACAAAGAAAACCAACAAACTTTTTCAACAAAGCACTTATGTTAAGTTGTAAGATTAAAAAAAACACACAAGAGTACAAAAAAATGTTGACACGATTCAAAAACGCTTTACACAGAAATCAATGAAATTGGTGTAGGGGTTAGGAATTGTCCCCGAATACAATTATATTACTTATTTGATGGTTTCGTCGCGCTCTTTCAATTCTAGTTTGGTCCGAACACAGGAACTTACAGCCTGATTTTGAAGACCTCTTTTTTCTGAAATACTTTAGCGATGTCTGTATCCACATTAAATAATTTGGGCGACTTTGATTTTTCGTTCATATTCATCATTTCAAATTTATGTGTTCTCTTGTTACCGAAATTTGAAGGGTATCGGGGCCGTATCTACAAAGCGTATAATATAATGGCTACTCCCATAGTCCATGCTCTTTCTTAACTAGATGTTAACATGTTAAGGTTAATGTTAACATTACATAGGTCGCTTTCCTAAGGTATCATTGATAAGGTCCAGCTTGTGACAATACACTACCTTCCCTTTACTAAGCAATCGAATCCAGAAGAGAAACGATCACAAGTTGTGTAGGTACGAGGCGGGATTGGAACCCCGATCTACTGCTTACGAAGCGGAAGCGTTACCCACTAGGCTACATAGCTCAGTCCAAAATTTAAAGCTTTTCCGAAATATTTTTTCAGAGATATATTTTTAAGTATTACATGTATGGTTAGTCGGGACCGTGGTGTAGTGGTAAGCGTGATTGCCTCTCACCCAGTCGGCCTGGGTTCAATCCCAGACGGTCCCGGTGACATTTTTCGAGACGAGATTTGTCTAGTCACGCCTTCCGTCAGACAGGGAAGTAAATGTTGGCCCCGGTCTAACCTAGGGGGTTAGGTCGTTAGCTCAATCCAGGTGTAGGAGTCGTCCTTCCTTGGTGGAGTTGGACTAACAATCCAAAGGTCGTCAGTTCGAATCCCGGGGTGGATGGCAAGGTGTTAAAAGAGGTTTGCAATTGCCTCAACAATCAAGCCTTCGGACACCTAGTTTCGAGTAGGAATCTCGCAATCGAGAACGCCAAGGCAATGCTGTAGGTAGAGCGAATAATTTGATGTATAGTTTTATGCAGATGATACTGAAAAATTAATTGCTTCCATTTTTTGTCGGATTATTTTTTTTTAAACAGATGTGAAAGCTGGTGGAGGTTTTAAAACAGCTTTTTTTTTATTTTTCTTTATATGAAAATATAATTTTGTAAAATCAAAGCTTACTCACTTAAAGATATAATATAATATGACAAGATTGTAGGATTATTGTCCAACTTCCAGTTTCATTGTAACAAATTCTTGCATTTTATCAAATGTGGCAAATTTTTAAGTGAGCAAGCTTTGAAACATAAATTTGGTCTCACATTTTACCCACGTTTCATGAGACTGTTATTCTTAAATTCTCTCTCAAACTTCCCCTGCCAATCCCCTTATTTTAGAACAGTTTTCCTTCGTTAAATACCCCTCCCTTATTTACCTACATCCACACTATCAAACCACCCCTCTCGTGTAGACCACTTTGGGAGGGGAAGGGATAGTGAGCTTCCGCCGTGTCCGCCGGTGAAGACATCTACCGGTGACTAGGGGCAAGGGAAAGGGATATTCTTACCAACAGAACAAGGATATTTTCGGCGGGTGAGCTTTGCTGAATGGGATTTTTCCTCCACCGCTAGCGGCAAAGGGTGTTCCTCAAAGATTGCGTTTTTCACTTGGTGACGACACGATGTGGAAAACGCGTCCGATTCGGTCGAGGTCCTGCCAGTGAATGATTCCAGATGTTGTGGATGTGATGCGCATTGCTGCCTTACTCGTGCGGAGGAGTCAGAAAGGGCGCAGAACGAAATTTCAAGATTAATATCTTTTTTTTTATTTGCCTCTTCAATTTTACAATGTTTTGGTAAAGAAGTATGTTTAAAGATGATAAAAATAAAGATGCAATTATTCGCAAGCAAATTTTGAATGTCGTGACCATTTTTTTCAAATGGTTGAAATCTTTAGATATAATACAAACATTGAAATATTCATTTTTGCATAAAGCACATTTATACAACAAGGTTCCTTATTGGATTTGTTAACAAAATTTGAATTGTTTTTTTTTTAGTTAAATATTTGTTCCCTGCTTGAATGTGACTTGCCATCAAGTTAACTTAGGTAAGTGTGAATCTCCATATTTGTATAAAAAAGCATTCGAATCAAAAAACTAAAAATTTCAGATTAACAAAAAGTACACTTTCCTCGACAAAAAAAATCATGCCAGCATTGTTACCACAAAAGTTTTACTCTTTGGATTTCATAAATTTATGAAACTTCGGTCATAATTACTGGGTAGCAATTCATCACAAACATAAAATTTCAATTTCAACGTTGAACGAGAAATTTTTAATCAAGCATAACGCAATGATGTAACGACAACTTTACATCACCATCCTACTCGTGTTCATCGTCATCTACAGCCCCAGAAGTTGCTAGATGTCACTCACATTGAGCTAACCAACGTCAACGCAGCGAGGTACGCCCCCGAGGCAAATCCAAGTTTTTCCCGGACGACATTTTCCCAACCCAGCAAAGAGGTTGTCTATAAATTTAAATTAGTTCGCAGAAGCACCGGCGTAATTTATTAAGGACACAGTAATTGGTCGGAGGATTACATTATAGCTGCTGAGGAAGAGGACTCGCCGCCCACGCCCACGGGTTTCCCGAAGCGGTCCAACGGAACGGCAAATAACCTCCTAGACCCGAAAAAGTGGTCCCACACCTCGCTCGCATTCATCTTGAAGAATTACAACTAATGAATATGTATAAGCGGAAACTTCTCGGACGGTCCCTCGGACCGACTCCTTTTTTTCGGAAAGGGACTGAGAGATTAGTTTTCGGGAGAAATGGTTTTAGGACGCTCTGTAATTATTTTTCTCCGGAAGGGTTGGAACCGTTTTTGTTAGAACCAACCCCACTTTTTTGGGCATAGTTTGGCCCCCGATGACTCCCTGTTCCGCAGTCAAACATCAAGGAGGAGGAGGATGATTTTTCATTCGTCTGCCAAGAAAGGTTGTGCGTAATTATAAGAAGAGCCAAAAATCTATGTAAATTTGTGTTTAATTTATGGCCTTCCACGCAAAACTGCCGACGAAATTCGATTAGTGCCAGAGGAGCGTAGAAAATTTCCAAAATTAACACTCTCGGTCCTGTCCTTCCAGGAGGGACGGGTTCGGTCACTTCCGAAGTCCCTTTCTACGCGTTTTTTGAGGGTCGTAAGGAGCGCTGGGGAAGCTCCTCTTGTGAAAGTGTGAGTGTGGAAAACTCGAAACCCGCATTTTAATCAGGATCATTCGGCCGGAAGAATGGGCTCCTCGGGCGAAGGAAAAAGTTCCGAGTCATTATTTTTCCCATTGAATTTAATAATTCTCCCTTTTTGGCTTTCCTCACGCATTCCGAGTAGGAGGATGATGGCGGTTTGAAGAGGGAGTATCAGAGGAGGGAGGGAATAGGATTTCTTCAGTAAAAAATAAAGGACATTTCGGCCGTTGGTGGTGACGTGAGGAAACCGGCATAATGAGGTACAGTGGTACCGTGAGTGAGCTGTAAGCGGGCATTTTACGTGGCAACAGTATTTTATTCATAAATTTCATTAGATTCTATTTGACTGATTTTTTTCTTATTTGATTTCCAGCTCGAAAACTTGATGTGATAGAAATTTAAAGGCAAAGGGTTGCTACATTCAATGGCGCATTCAAAATTCAGAAAAAACGTATTTACCATCAAAAAAGTTTGATAGACATACTCCAGCGTTGTAACGTCACGACTTTTTTTTTGTAATATGTCTCGTATGATATCAAAACCATTCCAAAACATAAACGTAATTGCAGTTTCGGATAAGAAATTGAATTTTCTACAAGCAGTGATTTTGAAAAACATTTTTTGAGTCGAACTTTTCATTTGCCAGATCGATTACTCCGTGACGTTGCAACGGAGTGAGAAATAGCGAAATATTGACCTATTTTGGTGTCTTACAAATTAATAACTCATGTTTAAGTTATGATACACATTTGTCATTGTTAATCCAGCAGCGATAGATGACATTACCAATATAAAAAAGGAATAAACATTCTAAATGTTCGACTTATCAAATCAAAACGTTTCGTTTTTGTCGCTGTAGAATGTGTAAATAATAATTTTAAAATCACTGCCATTTGCTGATACTTGACTTTTAAAAACGAGATAAAGAAAAAAATAAATTTAAGAGCCACAAAGATGTCCAAAATGTCAATATAATATGAAATTGGCTGATCTTCAATAAAAAAAAAACTTTCCGAACCACACGATTGAATTTCAGAGGAAAATTGCCAAAAATTCTCATATTCATCACTTTTTCAAAACTTTTGCAGAATTTATGCAAACCTATTTTGAATATGCCTCAAAATTTTTGTTTTTGCAGCAGTCATGCTTTTGAACGGGTTCTCCGTTCGTTCAAGTTCACACAGCAACACGAAAAATAACAGCTCTGAGAACGAACGCTCGTCTCTAAGAAACGTTCGTTCAGTAGGCTTTTTTGAAACGAACGGAGAACCCAGTTCAGAACTTCAACATTTTCCTTTGATAAGACCTCAGTAGACTAGCTTAACTTCATTGACTGTTAATCATACGTTTGCATATCAGTACTTAGTGGTAACAGTTAGGTTTAGTAATCAGAGGTAGTGAGTTCGAATCTCTTTTTTTCCTGAACTAGAAAAGCATTGATTTTTTTTTAAATCACGGTGGCAATAAATTTTTGTTTCCATTTTAGTTGGGGTGCTTTTTGCTTTTTATCCGTTTCATTTAGTCTCCCTATCCTCCCAGCTGGAGTGTCCCTTGATTTGTATAAAATGTAAATTCAGTCGTCGTCAAAAAGTTGGTACCCAACCACAAAAAAAATATTTCAAATAATTGAGATTCGAACTCACTTCCTTTGAAAACTGTTCTTGCATGTTACCACCGAGCTAACTAAGCTCTGTACAAATCATTCTACTGAATGTTTATTTAAGTTTAACAGTTGCCATAGAGAGCCTCTGGCTACAGGCGGGTTCACAGAACGCGTTCCAAACTTTGAAGAGAACGGCACGAAAAAGTGACGTTCTGTTTTTGGAACGAAAACCAATGGCTTCTGCGCGGTGGGTTCAGTTCATTTTGAAGAAAGAGAACGAACGCAGAACGGGTTCCGTTCAAATTGCATGACTGTTTTGCAGGATCTACAAATTTGAAGAATATTGAGACATCCCATAAAAAAAAAACAAAATCAAAATAAAAATCTAATTATTCGCTCTACAGCATTTGCCTTGGCGTTCTCGATTGCGAGATTCCTACTCGAAACTAGGTGTCCGAAGGCTTGATTGTTGAGGCAATTGCAAACCTCTTTTTACACCTAAGCTTCCATCCACCCCGGGATTCGAACTGACGACCTTTGGATTGTTAGTCCAACTGCCTACCAGCGACTCCACCGAGGCAGGACCCAGGGAGACGACCTGGACTGAGCTAACGACCTTACCACTAGGTTAGACCGGGACCAACATTTACTTCCCTGTCCGACGGAAGGCGTAATCAGACAAATCTCGTCTCAAAATTTGCCACCGGGAGACTGGGTGAGAGGCAACCACGCTTTTTCCTACACCACGGTCCCGGACCACATCCCATAAAAGTAACCCTTAAAAGTCACAAGAAACACTTCATTTTACAGCGGGAGCGAATTACCCAAACTTTATTTAAAAATTACATTTGTATTCTAAATAAAAAAAATAAAAATAAATGGTTATTGCATTCGGAAAGACTATTTAACTTTCCATGATGTGACATGTATCGCAATGTTTGATAAAAATAGCACATTTTGATGAGAAATATTCGACCATCGAATTGGGTGTCCAATTTAATCTAACCCACATGAGCAATTCTCTAGAGTTTCGAAAATTGGATTTCAGTGTATTTGTTTATTTGTTTAAAACCTTGTCCATCGATATATCATATCCAAATAAGCCATTTTGCATTAGTTTTTTAATACAAGTGTTTATACAAATTTGAGTGCTGTCCATAGAAAATTGCTTTGAAAATATTCAAAAATGTGTATCTAGATGATTTCATTTCGATTGAAGAAATCGATTTGGTGGCTTTGGATAAGTTGTAGGAAGTGATTAGGACTTTTCAGAATATACTGGATACATTCTTATACATACATTTACTTTTTTAATATCTTTTGATCACAAAAACTCGACTTTGGTTAACTTTACTCCCTTTGTTTTTATTTTATTTTTTATATGTTTTAGTATACAAGAAGTGCATGTTTTGAGCTATAGAGAATGAAGGTGGAAATCAAGACTTGTATTTAAATCATGATTTTGTTTTAGAAACCAAAGCTGATATTGATTCAGCCTTGGAATCTTTAACTAATGCAATTTTGGATGCTAGGAATATTGCTATTCCTAAAGTCCAAGTCAAATTTGATTCTCCCATTATTGATGACGATCTTCAGCTTTTGATTCGTCTGAAAAATGTTCGCCGAAGACAGTATCAACGTTCTCGTGATCCTGCACTGAAGCGAATTCAAAAGATTTGCAAAAGGTTATTGACCATAGATTCACTCTCCTGCGAAATGAAAAGTTCGCAAGAGATGTCGAACAAATTAAACCTTATTCCAAACCTTTTTGGAAACTTTCAAAGGTTCTTAAGAAACCTCAAAAACCAATTCCTTCTTTAAAAGATGGTGATAATATTCTATTAACTAATAGGGAAAAAGCTCAAAAACTTGCTCAGCAGTTTGAGAATGCTCATAATTTCAACTTAAATGTTTTGAGTCCTATTGAAGATCAAATTTCAATAGAATTTCAGAATATAGTTGAACAAGAATTTTCATCAGATGAAGTTCTTAATACGGATCTGAATGAAATAAAATCTATTATCAAAAAATTTAAAAATATGAAAGCCCCTGGTGAGGATGGCATTTTTTACATTTTAATTAAAAAATTACTAGAAGCAACTTTAAGTAGCTTGCTCAAAATTTTCAACAAATGTTTTGATTTGGCATATTTTCCCAGTAGTTGGAAAAATGCCAAAGTAATTCCGATTTTGAAACCGGATAAAAATCCTGCTGAAGCTTCGAGCTATCGGCCCATTAGTTTGCTTTCATCTATTAGTAAATTATTCGAAAGAATAATTCTTAATAGAATGATGACGCACATTAATGAAAATTCAATTTTCGCTGATGAGCAGTTTGGATGTCGCCTTCGGCATTCAACTACTCATCAGTTGTTGAGAGTTTCAAATTTAATTCGAAGCAACAAATCTGAGAGCTATTCTACTGGCGCTGCTCTTCTAGACATAGAAAAAGCATTTGACAGTGTACGGCATAAAGGTTTGATTGCGAAATTGAAAAGGTTTAATTTTCCGATTTATATCGTGAGAATTATTCAAAATTATTTGACGAATCGTACTCTGCAGGTATGTTATCAGAATAGCAAATCTGATCAACTACCTGTACGAGCTGGCGTCCCTCAAGGAAGCATTTTGGGTCCAATTTTATACAATATTTTTACTTCTGACTTGCCTAATTTGCCCCCAGGATGTCAGAAATCACTTTTTGCTGATGATACAAGCATCTCCGCCAAAGGTAGAAGCCTTCGTGTCATCACAAGAAGATTACAAAAAAGCTTGAATATTTTCAATTCTTATTTGAAAGAATGGAAAATTACTCCAAATGCTGCAAAAACTCAACTTATTATTTTCCCTCACAAACCAAGGGCTGATTTTCTTAAACCAAAGATAATTGATGCATTTCGACAAAAATCATTGCAGTCTTCAGCTGCATTGATCCGCTCTTTATATAGTTTGTAAGTTAGTTTAAGGTATCCCTTTTCCCTTTTGTACATGTAGGACCTCCTACATTTGAAATCACTGAATAGCGAAAGCTACAATATTTCATGAATAAATGAAAGTTGGTAGTATTTAAAATTGAGGTGAAAAGTCATCGTTTGTGATTGGACACTCAATAATATTTTAACTGAATGAAAGTACATGGAAGAAAAAATCTGAATAAATATAAATTAAAAAAAGACTTGTATTTACACAGGGTTAAATACAAACAAAATGATCAACTAAAAAAAAACAGGGGGAAAAATGTTTTTTTTTTTAAACATTTAAATTTTAATGGAAAAATAATAACCAAAAATAATTTGAAATGCATTTTGCTCTGTTTAAAATCATATTTAGCATATTTGAGATCTTTCAACAATATTTTTTTGGTGATATTCCGTTGTACAGTACTGCAAAAAGTTTTTTTTCGACAAAAAAAAAATATTTCGCAAATGCTTTGATATTTTGAAAGCTAAAGATTGCAAAACATCTGGGCAGGTGTAAAATGCATTTTAATAACACTTTTTTTATTCAAACTAAATTAACTGAAATTGGTAAAACTAAAGCTGAGAAAAACGAGTGACACTTTTGGCACATACATTACTCCAGGCACATACATACATACATTTGTTCAGTTTTCGATTATGAGTTGATATGTATACATGAAGTTGGTTTTCGAGGTTTTAATTAAATGTTCATTTTTATAGCAGGATTATAGCATTACCTCAGTGCGGAAGGCAATACACTAGCTTGGCTAAAAACAACACGATCATAAAATCCATTCTCAAGATGCAGATTTCGAAAATTTCAATAGCACTTTTCTTTGGGCAGCCCCAAAATTTGTATGGAGACTTGGATAAAAATTCTAATATTTTTGAATTGACAATCGCCCAAACAAGGAGAAAACAATCGTAAAAATAAACAACATTTTCTCCAAAAAATGACAACACAGTACCGGGGTCCCCGTCAATTGCGTTCATCGGTTTAAAAAAAAAATCCTAAAAACGGACAACCGGAACGAACCCGTTACTTCTCGTAATATTCGGGGGTGAGAGAGGGCCATTGAAGAGTACTCACTAACGGCACGGACAACAAGGGTGGGATGGGATTTCCATGTGAAAAATTACCATTTTGCCTTGGTAGTGGTAATGATGATGGTGCTGATGGTCATCTCCGACGACGAGGCCCGGAAGCTGTGCGTGAGGGTGAGCTCGTCCAGATCGGCCCGACAGCCTAAGAAGGGAAAGGATTTTTTGGCCTGGCATAAATAGAAAGCGGCCTCCACCTCACACACACCCAAGGTAGTTTTCTAATGTTTTCGAACCCTCCGGGCTAAAATTTCCGCGTACGGACGAAGGAGTTTGAAACCCTTTTTTCGCGTACGGTGTTGTTTAAAAATAGCGACCGAGTCAGAAGGGGTGTGTGAGGGTTAGAGCAGGGGACACGGGGACGCAATCAATTTTGCGGTGACAGGACGTCGCTGGTAGAATGAAAAGGGGGTGAGAAATTTTGAAGCAGGCTTTCTACGCAATCAAAATGGCGTAACGGGATAATGATTTGAAATTTTAAAAGCAAACGAACCGCCGAATTCACGTGCTTCATTGGATTTGGGCACTAATGATGCTTTCAACTAAACAAAATTTAAAATTCATAAAAGCTATTTTTTGCTTTTGAAGATATCTTAAGAGGAAAAAATCAAATGATACATATATTTGACAAATGCACAGTAAAAAGCCATGAAACCAAAATCCAAAACTGCCTAAGAGGATTTGGTTTATTTTCAAATGATTCAGAAAATGGAAATATCACACTTTTTGTTAGGCCGATGCAAATATTTAAAAAAGTTTTTGTCCCTCGGCCCTGGCCGAGGTCAAGGGGGGGGGGGCAAAAAAATAAAAAAATATAAAAATTTAAATAACAAGCCATAGTCTTCACATTTAAATGTAAAAAGTGTTTTAAAATGCATTTTACACTAGTTCAGTTGTTTTGCAATCATTAGTTTTCAAAAAATCTAAGATCTGACAAAACCAAAAATTCTATCGAAAAAAAAGATTTTGCATCGAAAATTTTCAAAAAATCATAAGATTTTTTAATAAACCCAAACATGCTAAAAATGATTTTAAACGCAGAAGAATGTATTTTAATTTGATTTCAGCTGGTTGCACTTGAATTTTCATTGAAATTTTGAAGTTTATTGTAAAAATATTTTTTTTTGCCCCCTGATTTTTTGGGCCAATTTTAAAGGGGGGGGGGGGGGTGACAAAAACTTTTAAAAATATTTGTACCAGCCTTATTTAAAAAAAAAACTGTTTTCTGGAAATTCCAGCTCACCTATTCAACGTTTATCAGTTAACAGATGACACTCTACTTAAGCATTGACCAAACTGATCTTAGCTGAACTCACCGACCTACAATCGTGAAACTAGTTATTCTAGTTAAATCCCCTAGCAAAAAAACTCACCTTGAAGACTCTGTCAGCATCATATAATCAAAGACGTGACCCTTTTTCTTTTCCAAAAGTGTTCAAAATCCCACGGTGCAAGATTTTTTTTTTAGAAACCAGCTTTTCTTCAAACATTTGGCTGAGAAGATAAACTGTCCAAAAATTCAAGAGACAGTCACCTCACCGGTTTCTCCAGAAAAGAGTCACTTCCAAACGGCAAACCCAATTAATCATTCGACCACACTCAGCGGTCTGTCCCAACTGCGACCGGCGGGCTCGTCCCATCGTCACCGATAACCTCCCGTTCAACCCATCCCAAACCAGGCCAAGTGCCAAAATTGCTTCCCGACAAGACTGAGGAATGCGTGCTTAGAGCAAAATGGCTTCTCGCAAAGTTCCCGCGTCTCTAATTCGCCAGCTCACCCTCTCGCCATTCCCGTAACCCATCCCAAATCGGAACACGCGTGTGTCATGCGCCCGGTCAGAGGCCGGGGCCAGAACCAAGAAGGGGAAAAACAGGAGACTCATTAAATATTCTCTTTCTGCCTAAATGTGGCCCCGTTCAACGTGGCCCCGCGCACTCTCGAAAAAGGGTGTACGACGGTGTCTGTTTGGGTTGAAATTTCACCCGAGAAGGTTCATAATTTTCGTTGCCCTGGGATGGGTTTCGTGGCAGGGGCCAAGGAACGGTCCGCATTCTAGAGGAACGTCCCGAGGAAAAAAAGGGTTCCGCTGTAAGAAAAGGGGCCAAAAGGTCCCCGGCTGATGTGAACAAGGGTTTATTTTGAATGTCAGCATGGAGGGTGAGTTTCATCTGGGACGGGGACTTGGCCGATCCCCGTACTATTAGATAATCAAATATTATGTAAATATAGTGCCCCGGCAGAGTTTGAAATGTTCTGGCTTTCCGGAGTTAGAAAAAAGGGATCCACTTGAACATTGTCTCTGCGAGTACGATTTCCTGCTTCTGATGGGTAATCCTTTTTAATAGTCTCGGAAATCATTCGGAGTACCGTCCACCCCCGGCCCAATTTTTATGCTGTCTAAATTAACCTGCAATTGAGAAAGTTTCGTGCGTTTGTGTTTGAAGAAGACAACGGGACTGTTTTAGTATGCTTATTTTGCAAGCGAGGGGGACAAATAAAAACAAACTGAATAAATTATGATCGTTTATAATTCTATTGGATACAAAAATGATCCGAAGAAATCCAACAAAAAAAATACGGAATTAGATTACACCAAGTTGATATGTTTTGGAAATACCAGCTACAGAGAATATAAAATTAAAATAGTTTTGTTCAATAAACTCAACTCAAAAACATAAGTTTTGCATCGAATTGAAAAATTAAATTCTGATTGATTTGGTGTTTCATCAATGTTTCATCAATGTTGAAAGTAGTACTAAGAACTTTTAAGGAAAAATAACCACCTTTTCAATTGAACTTATCGCACAAAAATAAATGTGCGAATAAGCCATTAGCCACAAGAAAAATCAAACGTAATTTCGAAAAGTACTGTAAACCAAACGTCGAACCAGTAGAATCCAAATCAAAAGTAATTCGATTTGGCTCAAATTTGGCATAATTAATTTCACCCGTATTTTCGTTCTGCAATAAAGGTGGTCCTATCCGAAATAAAGTGATAAAAATGCGGTTTTCAACAATTTTCGTAAAAATTGCATTTTTTGAAAAAATATAAATCTACAGGAGAATTGCTGGGACATTCTAAAACACAGCTGAAGATACTTATATTTTAACATAATACTTTGTTTGCTGATTAGAAGGTCTTGGAATTAAAAATCTAACAGCTGAAAATATGTTTCTATGATTTTTAGAATGTTTCACTTAGCATATCAAAAAATGTTTGATATCCATCAACAGGATTCTGAGACATGATATTTACGCTGTAGGGGGTGCCACAATGGTCAATTCAATATTCTTAGACAATTTGATTGCTGCCCGGTACATCCAAAAATATCTAAGAACGTAAATTTCCACACTTTGCTCCAAGGCTACGCCCATACAGTCCCGTGGAAATTTGGGAAAGAGATGTTTTTTGTTTTTCACTAGTGGCAAAAGTGCAGGGAACCCATGCGACTTTTAAAAGTGAACGGCATATTTTTGGGAGGTTTGGAATAAGGGTTAGAGAAATTACATTGAGCCGATGAAAATGGTTGAATGCGTAATGTATTAAATAATTTGGAAGTTTGTACGTGTAAATGTGGGTCTTTAGTGTTATATATAAAAAGCATATAGTTTTGTTAAAATAGTAAATAAAACAAATATGATACATACAATAAATATAATAAATAAAATCAAGATGATTCCAGGAAGCTGTAAAAAATAGCAGTAATTTAAAATATAAATGCTCCACATGGTTCCCATGCTGTTCTAGAAAGTTTCGTTAATTTAAACAATTTGATCATATATGGTTTGAGAAATAGTATGTTACAGGAGAGGAAAAGGATAAGGAATAATGTAAACATTTATATAAATCATATAGTGAGTTGATAAATTTACATGCAGACAGTAAAATAACGACAATCATTCACCTCATACGAACAGTGACACAAAAGCACACACAAAATTAACCTGAATAATCACGACTTCGACTGACGCGTAGTAATATTTATAAGCACAATGACCCCTCTCACCGCATGCATGATATGAACATGAACACGATCACGAATACAGCACAAAAAGAACACCACAAAAATCCATCTTCCTGGCACTGCTGCTCACACGATGCTCATTCATCAACAGGATTCTGAGACATGATATTTAAAAAATAAAAAAACTGGGTTTTTCGAAGAATCACGCGTTGAAACGGTAAAATGGCGAAAACTGAGAAAAACATTTAGAAAATCAGACGCTGTATCGCAACCGTTTATCCAATCTACAATGTCGTAGTAGCAATTTGGTCATGACTTTTACAGGTAAAAAAGGTCACGATATCATAAAAAAAAACATTTAAGTGGACTGCAATACGGATAACGATATCGAAATTTATCAAGAGCACATTTTAATCGCAAATTTTGGTTTGCAGCTACAAATAAAGGAAACATATTTTTTAACTTTTTTAACTATTTTCAAAAATCCTGATTTTGTCGAAAATCGGCAACACTGTAAACTTAATTTTGACCATGTGCTATGTTTTTTTAACTACCAACAAGTTTAAGTTTTTACCGCGATTAAATTTAAGAAATATTGTTATGATTAACTTGTCGATGCCTTTGTGCTCTCTCCTACTAAGTTTGCTTGGATAGCATAAGAGAGCACACATAGGCATCGATATGTAGAATATTACATATGATTCTGAAATTATGTTTTTATACAAGATACTCTAAAGGGTAGGGGAACAGCATCTAATTCCAGCGTGCCTCTAATGTTGGCAGGTCAGAACTTTGACATGCAATTAAAGCTAATTAAAAGCGTTTTCAACTGAAATCGAGTGATAAATAGCTCAATAAGAAGTGAGCAAGCAAGTTTCTACCAAAAGTTTTGCAAAATTAGTTGTTTAAATAGTGAAAATCAGCAAATTGGATGGAGTTAGGAGCGAGAGCTTAACCTGCCAAAGATACGAGAATTTCCCCTATTTAGTAAAAATAGTCTTATTAAAATAAAATACGCAAAAGAAATTTTTTTTATATTAAACTCATTCTTTAAGAATCACACTGGATTAATTCTTATACAAATAATTATCACTGATATGATTGCAAAGAGAGTATCATAATTTGGACAGTTAATTCAGCCATAATTGTTATCAATTTAGATCAATTTAGCTTTAGAGCTTATGTTTATACAAATTTCTGTATGAAATGTTTGATGCAATTTTCATGTTCTTTAAACAACAACGCTGGAAATCGAGTGTCCGCAAGAGTGTGGTAAGATGATAGAGATGTTTTCTCATCGTTCGTGAGGAATAAGGCGAAAAGCAAAGTGTGTACGAGAGGGACAAATATGGTTCATTGCGGTACCTCGGCCCTCCTCTATGGGTATTTGGTCAATATAACAAAAACTTTTGCACAGAAATAATGCAAATCTTCAAGGCAATAGGGGAAGGTGGGGCAAGACGACCAAATGGGGCAAGAGGAACAATCGCTCCTACGGCCGTAATTTGTACAATTTTGATTATTTCCAGTATGAGGAATTGTTGCTAGCAAAGCAATTAGCTGATTCTACTACCACATAACCGCCAAAATGACGTAAACGCCACGGAGCATAAGATTTAATGAAGTTTTTTTCGAAACCTTTGTTTTCTTATAATATTTGGAAAGTACAAAATAAGGCTTAGGGTTCGTTTTAAGGCTCATTTTATCAAAATGCTATTTTTCCTAGATTAGTAGTGTCCCTACAAATGACATGCACCTATTACAAAGTATGATTTAACTTTTGGTTATTTTTGTTGAGAGCTTTTAAAAAATCTTGTTCAGGTGGGGCAAGTGTACCATATGGATTTTTAGTATGGAAAAATTATGAATTGCTGCAACAACATATTTTATTGGGAAATAAATACATGAAAGTACTTAAAAACTGATAAACAATCGTTAAAAAAATTGTACATACAAAGTATAGTGATATTATGAAAATTTACTATTTATCATCGAAGTAGTATTTTTTTTCGTAAAAACGATAAAATTTTTAGTAAAATATTATTATTTAATCTAAAAAATGGAAGAAACCATTCAAATACATTCTAATCTGATGTATCTAAGTGATAACAGTTCAATTATTAGCAAATTACCATATTTTTTCATGCATTGTTCCTCTTGCCCCAACGGGTTGCTCGTCTTGCCCGACTAGTTGAGTAGAACGTACGGAAAATCAAAAATTTTAAAATCAATTTTTCACATTAAAAAACAGGATTTTTTAAAAACTTGTTTAAACAAAGTCTTAGTCAAGACCTAGAATAAGATGATTATAATAAAATCCGACAGATTTTTTAACTTTTTAATGGGTTATAACGAGCATTTCCTTAGCTTGTTACACTTGCCCCACTTTCCCCTACATAATCCTGCAAAATAAATTGACACGGTTAAGGCAACGGGGCCGGTTCCAATTGGCCACCAGTTGACATCAGCTATGTGCACTATTTCCGGGTCTGGACGATGCGGATCATTTTTGTAGGATGATGTATTAAGATAATTTCTTGATGTTGTGTACCATTTCAAACATTGTTCTGTCGGAAAGTTTTTGTTATATCAAGAAAATACCCATTTAGGATGGCCGAGGTACAGTCATCCCACATATTCGGAATGGTTTCCAGATCGGCCAATGTTCAAAAAATCATAGCAAATCGATAATTGAACTTAATGATTCGCTTTTACCTTCATTTGAAAGCTTTTCTTGCGATCTTTCGAATGCTGTATCGAACATCTGCAAATTTTAACTTTTATATGAAGTTTTTAAAGAATTACTTTGACCCTTGAAATCCACAAATTTGGAACACTTTTTTCTTACGGATGTAAACAAAGTTTGGTTCTCTCCAGGAGTACATATTTATTACCAAATAATGACTTCACACACTGAAACCAATGAAACTCAAGCTTAGTGATGTTTTATACATGGTTTGATAACTTTTTTTGTGAAAATTTCAGTTAAATTCAGGTGTTCCACAATTGTGGGAGGCACAATAACATCCCACAATTATGAAACAGGCCATTTGGAGGCAGTGTTTTGCTGCTCTGGACAAAATAGTCTTGGATTGAAGTTTTTTGTTCAAAAAATATTACTTTTACTAGTGAAATAGCAAGAGAATGTCCAAATGAAGGTTCTAAAAATAGTAGGGTCGACAGAAAAGCTACTTTTGGCATGCTATTGACAAATTATCAAAAAAGTGTTCCGAATTTGTGGGTGTTCCGAATATGTGGGATGACTGTACCTCAACGGAATCCGAAATATCTCCGGTAAAAATGTACCATATTTGACCCCCATCGGACAGTTCAAAATACAGACAAACCTGGAAATTTTGCAACCGAAAGCATCCAATTTGGTCAATTCTACCAAAAGTTAGAAGATTTTTAGGAAAAAACGAGGGGTCAAATGACAACCCGAGCGTTTGGGTGTTATTTTCCATTTGTCTTGTTTAGTTTTAGATAGTATTTGGCTTATTCTACAATGTCTTATCAATAACTTTTGCCTTTCTAGTTTTTCATGTTTTAAAAGTCACTTAATAAATTACGTACTTGCTTGTTTTAACGTTTTCTACCATAGAATGATACCATTATCATTTGAATTGTAAAAAATGCGGGGAAGCAAAGCCTGGGTCATTACAAAAATTACTGCATACTTATTTTTAGATAAAGTATAACAAATGCTAGTAAAAATACAGCCAAAGTTGACTTCTGAAAAAATTACACTTTTTAAAATATTGACACGGTCACACACCCATAGTAGAAATCCGAGAGAATAGCTCTACCAAAATAAAATGAAAGAATATACCTCTCGCGGGTGAACCACCACGAAATTTTGTTCATTGAGTTCATCCCATGACCATCTCATAGTTATCGAACTTTGGTGGCCGATACGGAAAAGGCGCGGTTTGATATGTCAAAGGCAGGGTTACCAGGTCAAAATTTGAAAAATCTGGCACAGAAGAAGATGAATCTTTATTCTGGCAGCCACTTGAAAAATCTGGCATTCACAGATTTATCTGGCAACCTTGATCAAAGGTTCGAGCACTTTTTTGGGTTGATGAACTGTTTTGAAAATGAACCCATGGGAATAACGCTCTCGTCAATCTCGGGTTGTATCCTCTGTGTCCGTTCACAGAACCTTTATACTACCAGATCGTGTACTTTATTCTCTCGGATGGCGCTGTGGGCAACTGTGGCATAAACCAAGACAGACTTCAACTCTAAAATTTTCTTAATTTGAAAAAAAAAATGCAATTTAAATCATTTCCTGAGATCTCAGGAATTCCCAGGATTTTCGAAATGATATTGTTAGTCGTTTATTAAACACCTTTCCGGGAAGGACTTTTCGAGTTCAAGCTACACTTTTTCTTCATTTTTCTCCATCAACGGGTGCAAGTGAAGTGAAATCTAAAACTTGTTGAAATATAAATGATGGAGAATTTCTACCATGCAAGCTGCGGTGACGGCAATGCTCCTTCTGCGGTCCTGTCAAGGGGTGTGCGGGGCGGTGAACTCTTGCTACAAGGCAGAAGGTGCACACGATATTAGTTTTTCTCCAGCTCTCAGATGGTAGAAAGTTATGTGAAAATTGGTTTTGCGGAAAAATAACTTCTCAGATGGGCGCTTTTTAGTGAGATGAGGTTTTTGTGCGGGCCATGATATAAGAAACTTTTGCTAAGCTCCGGTTGCAACATCATGGCTCCTGCAGCAAGCAATCGTATCTACTTGTTCCAGTCTAGTTTGGTGGTGGAAGTTGCAACATGCAGCTTGGTAATTAGTTGCGAAGAGCGGTTTTTGCGAATGAAAGATGATATTTTTTGCTAGTTTAGTAAGCCATGTTAATAGTTTCTGCGGCAAAGGGAATTAGTGTGCTTTTATCGTGGTTGGAGTTTGATAGGAACTCAAAGAGACTTATTGCACGTTCATGACTTGATTCGAATCAAACCTCTAACGAATCCTTTCACCTGCTGCCAACTTCAGTACTTTTTTTTCTTCTTCTCGACACCCACGCTTAAATCGTCCGGGTTTAGCATGCACCTCGCCCGTACAACATGTGCAATAAGTGAACGCATGTAATTAAATTCCTAATGCAATTTTCCGCGTCCAGTCGGCCCGAAAAACGACCTCCATCATTGTCATCCATTGAGCTACAACCCCGCAGACCTTCTGCAATGACTTGCAACGGTCGCGCTTTCTCGAAAGGACACCCGCGCTGAGCGCTGGAATCGGTGATCTATGTGTGTCATAGAGTTTGCACGGCTAGGGAAAAAAATGGAAAATTCGAAAACGGACGTTTGTCGCTTTGAGCTTCTTTTTTCATCCCGGAAAAGCCGGAGTAAGGGGTGGTGAACGCGCAAAGGATGCAACTGGAAAGAAACGATTGCGCGGGAGTAGAAGAGGAAGATCCCCCGAAATGCATTTTTTGACGGAATTTAGGTTGATTTTTACGTTTTTTTAGATTTGTTTTTATTGTTGGTAAAAGCTTTGTATTAGTTGGATTAAATTTTTTTTTTATTTCTATTCTATATACTGCACTGCGGTGAGTTGATGTCTCAATGTGGTTAAAATAACATTATGAAAACATATTTTGAAAAAATTTAATTGTGTGTTTTTATCTCAGCCCTCAGTAGAGAATCACTGAATTACTAGATTTCTTGGCGTAAAAAGCAATAATATGAAATCATAAAAGTACAAAAACCATTTAGGTAGATTGAAGCACTTTTTCCACGCTCTATTCTGCACCATTTTTCAACAGCTTCAGCAACGTCGACGACGGTGTTTGCCGTGACGACTTTCCTCGATGCAGCGCGGAAAATGTTCAGCCGCGTTGTTTGAAGATCCTCCTTCGCGGGGCAATACCAGATGCCAGAATGCCGGACCTAGAAACAGTTCGCACATCAGCTGCAAAGTGCGGAAGAAATGCAAGGGGAGAAAAAAAGGGCGCATCCGTCAAAGAACAACGGCGACGATAAATTTGACGATGACATGGGGCTGAAAAATGGCCGGTCAAAAAGGACGAAGTCGGTGTTCGGGTAGCAAAAAGCGCGAGAATTCGCGGCAAGAATTAGAACGCGCGCGCGGGACTTTAGGTCGTCGCCATCTTGCTAACTTGTCGTACGTGCATTTTGGGCCAAATTGAGTTAAGAACGCCATTTTGTGCAGCTCACAATGCCTCACTTTTTGACCTTCACAGATCCCCAAAATTCGATTTCAATCCTGAGATATTCAACAAAAACCGAAAAAACTCCGTGCATTTTTGTCACTTTACATATGAAAGTAGTTTCAATCTTGTCGTGCTATCTTGTCACTCCATGAAAATTGACAAAAAGCCAAAGGGATTTCAGGCCAGGAAAGTCAGGATGCGTTTGTCGCACGTACAAGCTAGACTACCGTAAACATTTGTAATTATAACTCGGGACTTCAGCAACCAACTTCAACTAAACTTTGGGACAATGAACAGAATGGTGAGCCAAACAAAACGTGTTTGTTATTGTTTACATTGCGTGATCTCGTTTTTGAATATTCAAGGTCAAACATTAAAATGCGTTTTTCTCGGAACGTCAAAATGGCGGGTGCGACAAGATAGCACGACGACGTCGAGGTGAAAAGTATACACTTTTTTCCCCGGTACGCCAAGTGGGTGGTAAGGGTGAGGGGGTGGGTGTGTGGATTGCGAGAAATTATTGCAGAACGCCGAAAGAAATGAAATTCGCGAGTGTACTAATACCAGAGGCAAAGTTTTGAACCTTTTTTTTTGTCCCCGTTCGAGAATTTCACGGACTCTACTCGAGTGCAGTTGCAGTGTGTTCAACAAAGGCCATTTTTAGGCCTATAGGAAATGACGTGCATCTCTTACTGCTGAAAACTGGCTGGGTGGAAATGCAGCTACAGCTGCCGGCCTTTGGCTGTTTTTTCCTTTTTTTTTTTGGGCTGATGTTGCAGTTTTCCAGTCCTTGCACGAGATCTGGATAGAGGAAGTTGTGCGAGGTGGAAATGTTGTTTTGTACCCAGGGTTGTATCATGAGTAGTTCAAATTTCAAGAATAATTCAACTTTAAACATTAGACATTAGACATTAGGCTTCATCCATAAAGTACGTCACGCTAAAATCAGCCAAAATTTACCCCCCCCTCCCCCCCTTTGTCACGCTTTTCCTATACTTATAACACGCAATGTCACACTTGCTCAGACCCCCCCTTCCCCCCTAGAGCGTGACATACTTTATGGATGACGCCTTAGACATTAGACATTAGACATTAGACATTAGACATTAGACATTAGACATTAGACATTAGACATTAGACATTAGACATTAGACATTAGACATTAGACATTAGACATTAGACATTAGACATTAGACATTAGACATTAGACATTAGACATTAGACATTAGACATTAGACATTAGACATTTAAATTTATTTGAAAATTGATTCAGTAACTGGCTGGATTAAGAACAAAGTTGTACGAGAAAATTGTATCTCAATAATATCACAAATTACACTCCTGTCACCCTGTATCGATCCCCAAAAAGTGCATACAAACGTGAATCCATCCCGGGTAGGCTCGATCCAGATGCGAATAGTTCGCTGCTGTTTCTATGCCCGAACCGCCCAGTGACGGTGGACATGTTGGTGACTGGCCGAGGCCATACTCCAAATACTAGACCTGTACCACACTATACACTACATCGCACCTAACACCGGAGGCCTTATCGACTGGAGACCGGAGCCTGGGACCATGTTATGTGTGTGTGTGCGACTCTATGTGGGTAGAGATGCAATTTTCGTCCCCTTCCACCACCTAAACTCTCCCTCATACCTTTCAGAGCAAAGTGCATCCAGTCAGTGCGATATGCACCCCACGAAACACACGCACACAGACACTCACTGAAGATGCATTGGATTTATATGCAAATTTGCGAAACAGAACAGAACAGAAATGCGTCCGTGGAATTAAACCCCTGGCCGGAGGTCTTCCGGCTTCAACACCGTTTGACGGGCCGGGTCAGTCGGTGGAAGAGTTGGTAAGTAGGGGCGACGGGGTATATCATCACGTCCTGGTCTAGGAGAGAAGAGACAGCAGTGCTACGGTATGGATGGACACTCCAAGCATGTTGCATCGGAGACTGCACAAGCGCTTGAAAGGCGATACACGATCGAGGACGGGGATTAGAGGATGAGTGAACTGGGTGAACTCTTGATACAAGGACGTAGACGTAGATGTTGCAGGGATTGCAGCGCCGGACAAACGGATAAGACATACTTTGCTGAAATTTAAACTGAATTTTAACTAGATCTGTTCTAGAGTTTTTTTTAAATAGGTCCTATAAACATATGAAAGACAATAGCTAAAAGAAGCTTTTCAAAAACAAAGTACACGAAAAACATTCAGGCAGATAAATATCAAAATAGCAACAACAACAAAAAGAGATTTATCTCCTTTTTGGCTCAAATACTAGAAATCATAGTATTTTTTTACAATTAAAGAAAAGATTCTTAAATTTCAACGCAGTTTACCTTAAATAATTACGATAACAATCGGTACTGGAAACCCATCAAACTCACCACCAAAGTGTGAGCTCCCAAATAGAGAGCCTATATGGAGAGGCGAAATGTTACTCTCAGGGTTCCAATCGAACTGTCAAATCGGGGTTCCAATCGAGCAACAAGACCATGCAAGAACAAGGTCAGAATCAATTTAAAATAATTTTGGGCAGAAAAATGAGATAAATAACATTTACAAACATTATAAAACTGTTGTTTTTATTAAAATGATAGTTTTTGTTAAGTTTGTGCTAGTTCGGTATTAGAAACGTGCCAGCACCAAAAAAATACTACAAGTTTTTGAACCTTAAGTTTGAATGACTTTGGGTGTTTAGAATTTCTTCCAGAACACTTCATTTCCCTATGTAGGTCCCTACTCCCAAAGCATGGACTCAGATTAACGGGATGCCACGGCGGCTGCAGTTGAGTTGCATAGTCGTTCCGGAAACCGGCGCGGAGGCCGATAGTCGTCGCCTATCGGAGAAGAAGCCATTGCCACTGCTTGATTGACGAGATTGGAGGTGAGGACTGGACGGCCAACTGACTGCCCAGGGAAGAGGTATGTCAACCCCACCGGCCATGGTCCCGGGAAGTGCTTGACGAATATTGCCGTTTAAAACATTTTGTAGCACTTTATTGCAATAAAATTGCGATTGGGAAAAGTGCATTTTATTACTTGCCGTCTCGTTCTGGGCGCTGGTGCTGGAAGTTCGTCAGAATCGGTGGATCGTTCTTTTTTTCGCTCTCTCTCTCGTCGATGGTTCAGGAAATAACTCTTGCTGGGTGCAGTTGCAGATCCGAAGCGCATCCATTAAATCGAGGGCCAGTGAAAGGAGGAGTGAATGTTCAGCGATGACATTTTTTTCGTTCAAGTTTCCACTCGAGTTCAACAAAAATGGAATGGTTTAGTCGGGAAGTAATTTAAGCTTGTTCTATGCGTGCGTGCTTGTCCACAACTAGTTGGAGAGTGGTCCTGCCCGCACGCGTTCAAGTGGGCACACTTTAATATTGGATCGTGTGAAAGTGCCACTCGACAAACTGGAATGCACCCTCTCGAGGCGAGGCAGGTGCCGTTTAGCAGTAGTATTGTAAAAAAAGAGGTGCGAATATTTTCAAAACATTTTTATAAAAGACTTCATCAATTATTTTTGCAATTACATTGTGAAATTAATCACATTCCTGTATTTCTCTAAAGGCAAAAAGCTTTAGAAGTTGTACAACAACACCCGAAAAAATAATTACCAAATTGGCAAAATAATTGGTCAGAATATTGATCATTTTTTGAGTTTCTAAAAGGTTTTTTATCATTGAAATAAACACATATCTATTGTAATTTTAACAATCCAAATGATGATATCTCCTGCTTATAGAAAATTGAGATATTTTAAAAACAACCTTGTGCATTCAAGTTGGTTAATGGTTCTTTGAATAACTTGAGTTCTGCAAGTGCATTTTTTAACATGAGAGTGTCCGTTACTTCCATTCAAGGGTCCTGATTTTCGGTTCAAGGTTCACTCACTCTCTCATATTTAATAACTGAGCAAAACAAAGCAAACTATTTAAACTCAGCGTCTGACGCGACATAACGCAATCGGTTTCACTGAAACATTCTCAGTACTACCCGAATGGAGTGAGAGCGAGAGCAAAGAAAGAGTATTCGGTTGCGATTGGTGTGGAAGTGACAAACGGTAGGAAATGGTCAGAGCAGTTTTTCGTCGCACTCGATTTGTGGTCGCGAGTGAATGAGTCTTTTTGGAGCAATCTAAACTTGCTTTCACCCAATACAAATTTCTCTGAACATCTTTAACGTGAAGACTTCCATCATTGTCATGATTTTTCGTTCAAAGATATAAATGTTGCGTCACTTTCAATATTTTGACAAAATTCCTTCAACAAGTTGTTAAGAATAGTGCCCTACACATCATTAATCAATTATTGCCAACTAGGACGTTAATGACTGTGCCACAAATTTATATAAATTTTGAATCACAATTGATTTAGATCAAAAATCCCTTCAGTGGCTTCAAGATGGCAACAACCGGCACATGCTGATTCCTTTTGGTGCTGAAATTCGTTAAATTGAATTTAATACAGAATATTTTATAGTTATGATCAATTTTCTTCGAAAATGATCAACGGCTTCACCTTAACTCAACTTAATTTTGAATTGCTATGTTCTTAAACCTGGGTTGATCGAAAATTCGCTTTTAGAAAACGTGAAGACAGCATAAAATTTTGAGGTTTTCGACAAAGTTGTTTTGGTAAACATACCCAACAACTTTTTAATCAAAACAAGTTTTAAATCACTTTAAAAATGAACCAACAACTGTTCATTTAAATCCAATGCCTAAAAACTGCACTAATTTTCGGAAATCGAATTTCCTTTCAATTTTGTGATCATAATAACATTGTTCCTAGAGGCTTAGTGTACTTGGATAAACAAGTTTACAAAATCATTTGACTTGCAAGCTCGATTTTGGTTGGTTCAATCAGTATTCATATGTTGCTAATCATTCACATTATATATATATTTTTTTTTTTGGATGAACTAATTCTAAAACTAGCATAAATAATTATTTAAATGAAACGATAACTTTAAATTATAACTATAACTTTTTCGTTATTAATTGGCTTGTATGAAAACTAAGATTTTTTTTCATAAAATTATTTTTATTAGGTCCTTTTCGGTACTGGGACCTGGTTAGGACCGAGTAGGCTTTTGTAATTACATTGTTCTTAATGCTCAGAGTAATTACAGAGGATCTTGTGTGTAAATGTTAGTGGGAGGGGAGCCGATTACCCGCGGCCTACTCGGGGTTAGTGGGGAAGGGATTGATGTTAAAAGACAAGGCTTGGAAAGGGAAGGGGAGGGGTCTTGGTTGGCTCTGCTGGCCTTTGCTTTTGTCCTCAGCCGCAACTCGGTGTCCAGCTGCTGGGGCGATCTTGCTTTGCTTCCGGTGCAAACCAAAAACGACGGCTTTGTGTGAAGGCGAGTTATACTAACTGAAGGAAAACTAACTGGAGAAAAACTTACTGAAGAAAAACTAAATGGATATTTTGGAATCTAAGAGGAACTGATAAGTCGGATAGAGAAAAACTAAGAATTACTCGAACATAAATTTTAAGAATAAAAAATTGAACAGAAACACAAAATGATGCTGATAAAATTGGTTTCTATTCCAAAATTGATTTTAAAATGAAAAATTTGATTTTCAAAATAGTTTTTTTCCGGATTCTTCATCAAAATATTACATTCAAAATGTTCATACTATTTTTTGTTAAAGTGCCATCATTTATTTTATTTAGATTTAAAACTTAAAAACTTAACTAAAGCATGCACTAAAGCTGCTGGTGCATGTCTACTAGGGTGGGTACGTTTTTCAAAAAGTTCTCGGATCAAATTTTAGTATGGTTCCCCTTGTAGGGCATGCCCATAGGGACTTTCATGCCAAATATCAGCTCATTTGGTTGTAAACTGGATGCGCGCATCAGGGTTAAAGTTTACATGGGAATTAATATGGGAAATTGGAACTTTTTGTTCAAACGCTCCTACAGGCCTGGGACAGGGGAAAAATGACGCGCCAACTTCTGGTATGGTCAGGCCTATGGGGAATGGTCTGGAGAACACTTTTCCCAAAGAGAGCATATGGATTCGTTGTCCCTAGACCTGGCGCATCGGCAAACAATCCGATGTCTCCGGAAACAACGGTTTTCCCTCAAAAAGCATCAAATTTTCCTAAGCATGCTATGAAAGCTTGATGAACACCGCGACGCCGTACGTCAGGCAGCTACCACGTGGTTGAAATATTTGCAAAAAAAAAAATTACAAATTCGCTATGCAAAGATTCTGAATTCGACTAAATAATATCAGGATTACTCGAAATGATCATTTTCTAGTTAAAAAAAGGTTTGCAATTAAATATTCCAGCCGTTTCTCACCCACGTGGTAGCTGCCTGACGTACGGCGTCGCGGTGTTCATCAAGCTTTCATAGCATGCTTAGGAAAATTTGATGCTTTTTGAGGGAAAACCGTTGTTTCCGGAGACATCGGATTGTTTGCCGATGCGCCAGGTCTAGGGACAACGAATCCATATGCTCTCTTTGGGAAAAGTGTTCTCCAGACCATTCCCCATAGGCCTGACCATACCAGAAGTTGGCGCGTCATTTTCCCAGGCCTGTAGGAGCGTTTGAACAAAATGTTCCAATTTCCCATAGTAATTCCCATGTAAACTTTAACCTCGATGCGCGCAGCCAGTTTACAACCAAATGAGCTGATATTTGGCATGAAAGTCCCTATGGGCATGCCCTACAAGGGGAACCATACTAAAATTTGATCCGAGAACTTTTTGAAAAACGTACCCACCCTAATGTCTACCTATACTAACAAAAACAATATTTTTAATTTTACAAATCCAGGTAAATTTGCTCATACTATGAAATTAGAGCAAACAAAAAATTAAATAATCAAATTTGTTTTCAAATTTATGTAAAAAATTATTATGATTGAGCATTCGGTTCTGTGCATCTATTTGAAAGAAATATAAAACCAAAAAACGATATTAACATTCTGATTTTAATATCAACTACACGCGATTGAATAAAATATTATTTGCTTTAATGTTTTATTCCTACTATTCAGTTTCAAACAATATGCAAAAAAAAAAAATAAAATAATTGTGCATAACGAAATGAACATTTCTCCAGATTTTTATTTTATTTTTGAGAACATTTTCAATAGCATTGGTTTTAAATTGAATCAAGAATGTTTTATACGTATCTAACAGTATTTAACATCACATTTATTTAAAATCTATCTATTTATATTTTCCAATATCACTTTAATCTAAGACATTGAAAAATAAATTAAAATATTGATTCAAATACATCAACATAAGGCTATTTCGAAGGTAACTTTTTTCCTTCAGTAGATTTACCCGATTTCTTAAGCACTTGCAAACTCTGTTCCCAACTTTGAACAAATCAGCTCAGCTTAGGATAGTAACTTCAAACATGTAATGCTCAAACAACGAAATAAATGTAATGGAAATGAAATGAACTTCAACATAAGCTAAGTGTTTTGCCTTCCTCACCTCACTGAGGCAAGGCTATAAAATCACTCGAAAAATGAACTTCTTAAATACACCTCCAAGATATACCTTCACGTATACCTATCGACTCAGAAACAAATTCTGAACAAATGTCTGTGGGGATGTGTGTAGACACGATTTTTTTCCACACGATTATCTCAGAACTGACTGAACCGATTTTGGCCGGATCCGCCTTATTCTGTTCCTTTTGGGGTCCCCTAAGACCCTATTAAATTTTATTTTGTTTAGTAAAGTATTTAAAAAGTTATGCCAAGAAAAAGATTTTTGTAGTTACAAAAAAGGGTGATTTTTTGCATAAACTCCAAATGCCGGATCTTTTTGTTTACGTGCGAGAGTCGCGCCAGATACGAAACGCCCGGTTGCCACATTGCTTCAAATGAGAGTCTGCATGTTTTCTGGAAAAGTCTGTATCAGGTATGAGCAATTCCAGCCCAAAACAGGAATTTTTCAGGTACTTTTTTCTCGACCTTCTCCGATTTCAATGAAACTTTGTAGACATGTTATCCTTCGCTTATATAAGCCATTTTTGTGTATATGGAGCCTATTCCACACGATAATGACATTTGAGAAGGGCGTAAGTGTTTTAAATATTTTTGTAATTCGGAATTTAAATATTGCTATATCTCGAAGCCGTTGCATCGTATCAAAAAGTGGTCAAAGACAAACTTGTAGGAAATTTTACGGGCTTTTTGATAAAAATACACTGAAAGAAAAAAACACCCAACTTTTATGAGATTTTTTGATTTTTAAGTTTAAAAGTCAAATTTGAGGGGGAGCCCACGATTTTTTTTCGTTCAAAATTTTTGTGAAGATAGCCTAAGATGTAACAAAAAGACTCACGAAAAATGCAGGATGGAGCAACTCACCTAAAAAAATACAAAAATCATTTACTGAAACTGTTTTTTTGAAAAGTGCTCTAAACGTCAAAATTTTCAAAAACCGAATACGGGAATCGATTCTCCAGACAATTTTACATAAAAGTCTCCATATTGACCATTGTCCTAAGTCCAATCCTTGTGAAGTTACAGCGGTTTTAAAAATAAAAATGTTGAAAAAATAGGTTTTTTGATGGTTTTTGGCAATTTCTATATGACAGACTTAATTTTTCAGTCTCGTAAATATTTTTACCGGAAAGCTCGTCAAATTTCCCATAAGTTTGTCGTTGACAACATGTATGAGCTTGCAGATATAAGCTAATTACATTGCTCATAATTGAAAACATCATATTTTTTCAGTGTAGTATAGTAACCTGGATAGTAAATTAGCTTATATCTGTAAGCCCATACATCCAATTGAAATGTGGTCAAAGACAAACTTATGGGAAATTGGACGAGCTTTCCGGTAAAAATATTTACGAGACTGAAAAATCAAGTCTGTCACATAGAAATTGCCAAAAACCATCAAAAAACCTATTTTTTCTACATTTTTATTTTTAAAACCGCTGTAACTTCACAAGGATTGGACTTAGGACAATGGTCAATATGGAGACTTTTATGTAAAATTGTCTGGAGAATCGATTCTCGTATTCGGGTTTTGAAAATTTTGACGTTTAGAGCACTTTTCAAAAAAACAGTTTCAGTAAATGATTTTTGTATTTTTTTAGGTGAGTTGCTCCATCCTGCATTTTTCGTGAGTCTTTTTGTAACATCTTGGGCTATCTTCACAAAAATTTTGAACGAAAAAAATCGTGGGCTCCCCCTCAAATTTGACTTTTAAACTTAAAAATAAAAAAATCTCATAAAAGTTGGGTGTTTTTTTCTTTCAGTGTATTTTTATCGAAAAGCCCGTAAAATTTCCTACAAGTTTGTCTTTGACCACTTTTTGATACGATGCAACGGCTTCGAAATACAGAAATATTTAAATTCCGAATTACAAAAATATTTAAAGCACTTACGCCCTTCTCAAATGTCATTATCGTGTGGAACAGGCTCCATATACACAAAAATGGCTTATATAAGCGAAGGATAACATGTCTACAAAGTTTCATTGAAATCGGAGAGGGTCGGGTACAACCGATTCCCTATTTGGCATGGAATTGCTCGTATATATTTTTTTTCATAAACTTATTTTCATTATTACTTTGTAAATGTGAGGAAGGCACCACCCACCTAATGGTGGATTAAGAAACGTTTTTTTTTACCAATCAATCAAGCAATCTTTGAATATTTACATGAATTTCTCAAAATGTAATACATTTTCGGGGGTGTTCTCGGATGTACTGCAACTATTAATAATGACAAGAAAAGAGCTTGGGGCGTAATCTTATCACAAGACTTTCCAGCATGCTTTCATCAGACTGGCTGCGTTTGTGTTAGATTAGAGATTAGATTAGAGATTAGAGAATTTCTCAAAATGTAGAAACATTTGAGAGGGGCGCCAAATTGATGCTTCACCAAAAGCGCCGTAGGCACACGGCATGGCTCGGGTGGACCTTTTTGGATTTTGACAATTATCTCGGGAGCAAGGAACATTCTAATGAGGAAACAAACATTTCACTGAAAAAATCCAATTCGTATGGTGATTATAAAAAATGGAAAATAATATAACATTCAATCGTAGCCGAACTTGATTTTTGCTTTGCTTTACTGTCAGCCAACAAAAAAAAAGTAAAGGAAACAATGAACAGTTGTGTTGCTCGGGATTTGGACCCCGATCTACCGCTTACGAGGCAGAAGCGTTACCTCGGCCAACCAAGGCAACCAAATGTAGGTAATATGATTTACAGCTCATTTTAAAGTAAGCGTGCTGTCAGAGTTTTATCATAACGATATAAATAGTAAAAATTGATTTAATCAGGCTATTAATAAAAACTTTGCAAATATTACGCTTACGCAACTAAATTCTAAAAATTGCGTTATCATGTGCGCACTAAAATAGCCGCAGCCATCGGAGTCAGTTGTTAGTTGGTTAGCCGTGGCGGCGGCTTGTAAAACTAACATTTTCCGGCAGCCGCTCGCTTGTTTGGAGAATGTAAAATTAATTTCAATTTGCTCCATATTTCACAGGATTAATTGCAACAAAAGAAACACAAGCTCAGCACATAGCACACCGCAAAATAGTTTCCTGTTGCAATATTGTGCTGTCGTCCAACCTGGGGGACGAGACGCGCTCTGGCAAATGAAGATGAAAATTGAAAAGCTCATGGCTACTTCCGCTGCTTTTCCCCCAAACTTCCTGCTCCAACCGTAGAAACTACACGATACACACCTGATATAGTTCATGTTCGTCCTGGGCCTGGCCTGGCAGTGCATGCACAACATTATACGCTGTATTTTTAAACAACGTTCGTCCTTATTTAAAACAACTACCGTTTTTTCTCTCTAAATCTAAAAAAATATATTTAATACCATGTGAGTCCACCCTCTCACACACTTTTGTCTCACTCACTCTGTGGACCTGGTCGTCGTTCTTCTTGCTCTCGTCGGTACCACCACGTGTATCTGTGTTTGTGTGTCCGTGTTCTACAGTTTGACCAACCGACCAACCATTCTAGCCATCGGTGCTTCCCCTCTACCCCCTTTCTCCCTATGGAACGGAGGAAATACCACCCGAAAAAAGCCACCACCTTCTAACAACGGCTATCATCAGGATCACCCTTTATCATCATCTTCTGCTTCTTAGTCCGTGCCTTGGCCAGGCTCTTTTGTCCACCGCTCGTAGTTTAAACAAACACTCACACACACACACTCGCATGTACAAGTAGCAGCAGCAGTTCTTTCCTTCCGGCCTGGAGGAAAACCTCGGAGAACTCAACCTCATAACCGAATAGCTACGTACAGACACACACACACACATACCGAGCATCTCCGTGGAGGCATCCAGGATGGTGAAGGGGGGACGTAGCCGAATTGACCAAGGCAAAGCCAGCACTTCTTTGCTGCTGCTGTACCTTGAACTAGGAACCGTGAGTTGATGTGATTTGAAATAACTTAGGAGAGCTTCTTTGTTGGAGTATTCAGGTATTCAGGTTCAGGTAATCAACTTGAAATGTTTACCTGGATTTGGAACAGAGCGGATACATTAATTTGAATTTCACTACTTCGAATGTCCGCTTATTTAAACGTATTCGAATTGAAAAGTACTCAACTATCAAAAGCAGCTGTCAAACTGATGTTGATGTTTCAACACCATTGTTTGACAATGTTCGTTCTAAATATTGTCAATATAAAACACCTGTTGATGGTTTGGTATTGTGGTTTGGGATGTTGAGAAGTTTCTTTTTTGATACATTTTTTTTCAGAGGCAAAAAAATCCATTCGCTTGGAATGCATTTCCTTCACGGAGAGACTGTGCCCAGAAATTTTAACAATTAAAATTGTTGATTTTACTTTCGTAAATTTTAACAAAAACGTACTTGTTATTTTCAGTTAAAATAACCAAAATTCAATACTAATTTAATAACCCGTTTGTTGAAAATGCTAAAGGCAAAAAGCTAACAGATTTTCCGAACTCGAATGAACGTGCTCGACTGTTAGCTTTTGTTTTAGAAAAATCAAGAATTTAGTTGGTTAAATATAATTAACAATTGGTTGAATATTTAAAAGACGAACTTGGGTTTGTTTACGTCTGTCATTTGGAGTCAGGATTAGAACGTGAGCGATCGATTTGTTGAGTTTGTGTTGTTAATTATGAAGTGAGAGGATGTGAAAGGTAAAAATTACACTATTTAGCTAATGTTGAATTGGCAAATCAAAGTGTTGCAACTGGGGAGGTGGAATTGGTGAGTAGGTTTGTTGATGATTTCTTTGCAGGTGATAAACTATGAATTGCAAGAGGACGACCTTCGCCATGAAGACCTCTGATGCGAGTGAGTTGAACACGTTATAAGAATGTTTGAAGGAAAGAGAGGTCAGTAGAACGGAGATGCGGGCCAACTCTTCAGGGATAGAGCAGCCCGGGCCAATTTAACAAAATTTTGGTTAATCTAAGTAAGTATTAGTTGATTCTTGTGTGATTCTTGTTAGAAAACTGAAGATAAATAGCTAAACCTGAGATCGTTGTAGATGATGATGGCTTATCGGATGATTTCACAGTGATGGTAAGTGAATACAACGCTCAATTTTATACAACTTATTAAAAATATAAGCTTAAAACCTTCTTTTTTATTATTTTTTTAGATTAATGCAACGTAATTTTATAAAACATTAGTCAAACTTTACATGTTTTATAACAACAGTTAAAAAAAGGTTTGTTTTGATGCTTTTTAACAGTAATTCAACAACTTAATGCAAAAAAAACAAATTAGTACAAAATGTTAATTTTTTAGGCAGAAAAAATGCGAAAATAAAAACACTCAGCATTAATTTATGAGGCATTATTACAAAATTTACTGCAAATTCAATAAAAAATATTGCTGACAACAGCTAATTATTGACTACATGTACAAATATTTTTCTGTATTCAAGTAAGACATTAGTTAAAAAATAGCTGAAATTCGGCACAGCCTATATTGCTACATAATAAAAGAAAAAAAATATCAACACTAACATTAATTATGTCTGATTAAGAAATGTTTTGTTATAAACCACTAATAATTTGCTGCATGCAAAAATATTTCGGTTGAAACAACGAAAAAAAATTGTTGAAAAATAGTTGAAAAATATGTCCCAGCCAGTTTTTAACAGAATATTCCACAATATTTCAGCTGAAAACAAGAAATTTTTAGTTAATTTTCTGAAAAAAATATTCTAGCAGTCGACTGCTAGAATTTATTTTCGGCCATTTAACTAACAAAAATTGCAATTCCAACTATTTTTTTTAGTTTTTAAAAACGATATCACATAATTTAAAAAAAATAATGAAAAAATAATTCGTATCACATGAGAGGTACCAATAAATACAAAAATATTTTTTAAACTTGTTCCGAATATTTAAAAAAAATTATGTTATCATTTCATAAGAAAAGTGTTACAAGAAAAAGAAAACCAATGCTTAGATTTTCAAGGATAAAAAAATAAATGTTACTTTTATTGTTTAAGAATTTTTAGGGGTTGCATACACTTAAATCAGCAAAAATTTCAGAAGTTGTTGTGAGCACGAGCTGGGTATTTTATTTCATGGGTAATTTTATTTCATGTGTTACAACTGACAACAAAATTTCACAAAGCTGTTTTCAATATTTTTGTCATCCGGCACATGCTAGTATCAGTACCAACGAAAAAAAACACTCACAGTTCCACCCAATGGCACTGTAGCCGGACGAGGGACAATCAGGCAAGTGAGGGTGAGTTAACTTCAACATGGCAGTTTGCGAAAGGCGAGGCGAAAAGGAGTTTGAGAGTTTAGAGCGTCCCTGTCCAGCTTTTATGATGTGGTGGTGGTGGTACACAGGGTTTGGGTTTGTGGAATGTGTGCGTGCGTGTGTTCGATGCGCTGAGATGGAAATACTTTCTGGACATTCTATTTACACAAGAAAAGTTCATATATCAGCAAATATTGTCACTCTGGTTTTGAATAATAAAAAAGTATTTTGAAAAGATTTCGAAGCATGGCACATTTCCTAAGATATAACTCGAATAACAAATTATTGGGGAAAATTGCGATACCAACACACATTGTATCTTTTTCTATTATTTCAATCAATGAGCAATTAAAAATCAGCCCATTGTTGAAAACAGCGTCCCGAGTAAGTATTTTGTGAAATTGTAATAAATTTAAGCAACAATGTCGAATTCCACAGACGTTGAATCGTTAGGTGTTGTGTGGTTTGTAATGCAAAAATGTTACCACACGTTACACCGTTCTACGTTGAGTATTATACGGACATACATACACCCCCTCATAGTTACACACACAAGCTCGCTTGCATTCGTCGATACTCGCACCCATATTGTGTGCAAGCGCGAAATGCATTTAAAAAGTTATAATTATGTTTGGTTGTGTCTTTGTGTATCACTATATCACACATACACGACACACACCCATACAACGCGATTGTCGTTATCGACATCGTTATGTACTGGCGTGGCGAAATGCGTTCGACGTAGGCTTTACTTTAAATCCCGGAAATTCGTTAATAAAATTCTCATAATAGGTCGATAAATTTTTCATTGCCGCGTCAATCAATAATGCATGGTGCTGATTCAAGTGGAGGGTGCTGATTTTTTTCGCTGTACTACGTTGTAAGGTGTTTTTAAAAGTTACTCTGAATTTCTGGTTTTTTTAAAGACAACCTCAAATTAAAACATAACCTCAATCTAACGCAAGCCATCCCTCGAAAGCCCTGCCGGTCCACAATCCCCACAGTTCAAACCCTCAACAGCACTTTACAACGGAAAGGAATTACGAGCACTTTTACTTCCACGACATGTTGTTGCTTTCTAGAGGAATCCCTTAAGCCCCACCGATTCCCCTCCCGTGAAACTCCCGGGGGTCATTAGACCCCGCGCAAAAAAAACCTCGGCTGAGCGAGCGGACACAGAACCATTTTAGGATCCTTAGACCTTTTTCTTTTAATTTTCCTCCGAAATAATCGTAAAAAAGAGCTGAAAATAATAAAAACATGCGGCAACTGAAAGCAGTGGACGAACCCCCGTTTATGACTGAACGAATGGGAGAATGTGCCGCCAGAATTAACTTTTTCCTTCACCGTGACCCAGCGACGACCTTTTTTCTCGCCAATAGGGTTTGTTAGGGTACGGTTGGACACATAGCCTAAAATGCCTAGAAATACAAAAGTTAAATTGAGAATAGTTTATTCTTTTTAGAAAAAAAGACAAGAGTGGAATGAGCATGAAACGAAACAGAACTCAACAAAGATTTTCAAAAATAAGATATTTCTAATGCAATTGCACATTTGCAGAGTTGGAAAAAACAGGCCTGACTCCTTTTTGATTTGCTGTTTGAAGGGGTAATTTTGGTCCCGGACAGGGATACCACAGGCACAGATTTGTCCGTGTTTCACAGACTAGGACACAACACGTGGACCGTTTTTTGAAATCTCAGACCCCCAAATGCCCGCAAAAACTCATTTTTGTTTGCTTGTAAATATCACGAATTATCAAACTTTTTCCCATCTCCCACATGTGGACAATTTTCCATACAAAAAAAAGACAATTTCTGTTGATTCCTCTTCGCCTTTTGTGAGAACTGAGAATCCGAAAGGCCGACTGGGTGAGAGGCAACCACGCTTACCCCTACAGGACCATACATAAACCACGTGGACACTTTTTTGAGAATCTGTTACCCCTCCCCCCCCTCGTGGACAATTGTCCATACAAAAAAGTGTCCACGTGGTTTATGGATTGATATAGTTTATTTTCATTTGGCAAGATCTATTTCTAGTTGCTTCAGAAATTAATACAGCAATAAATGTTGATATGAAATTTTCTGATTATATGTATATGTAAGCAATAAATTGAATTGCACAAAATCATGTTAAGTTTCTTCATTTAATATTTTTCAGGTCGTTTTCAAAAACTAGGGTCCAAAAAGTTGAGAAAAATTATGCTTCCGCTTGAATTTCAGGAACGAGGCCAACCGCGTGCCAACCGAGCAGTAGTGCTATGGAATGGACTTATCAGTATGTTTTTAATGTATGTTTACAATTTTGGTTACGCGTACAAATTTAAAAATAAATAAATAAATAAAACACGCTTTACTCTTCACAAAACGGATAATTCAATCGAACTAAACCGATGGGGACAAAAGATGATAAAAAAGGACTTATCACTGCTAGCATGAAATAAAAGGCTCCGAAAAACCCTCAGGTTCCGCTACTCGCAATCGAATCCCTGTGGAAGGCACCAACCACGTAATGGTGGATTAAGTTATGTTTGTACATAAAAATCATATTTTTCTTGTTGGGCTACACAGAAAAAAAATCATGGTAATATTACATCTGGAAAGATCTTTTATGTCAGAAAAAATGTGTAATTTTACCACTATTCTGTAATTTTACCACTAAATTGAGGTAAAATTACATCATAAAAGAGGTAATATTCAACCTTCTTAAATTAAACCTTCCAAATTTACATTGTTTTTTGCTGTGTAGTTAAAATTTAATGAAATAGTGAATTTTTAAATTTGCAGTTGCTAAATCTATCTACTACACGATGCATACCTAATAGGGTGGGTACGGATTTTGAAAAGTTCTCAGATCAAGATCTGGTGTGGTTCCCCTTGTAGCGCATACCCAAAGGGACTCTCACACCAAATTTCAGCTCATTTGGTTGAAAACTGGCTTGTCTCAAGCGGGTTCAAGTTTACATGGAAATTACTATGGGAAATTTTGAATTTTCGTTCACTCGCTCCTACAGGCCTGGGGAAAACATGTAGAAACTTCTAGGATGGCCAGAAATGAGCGGAATCGTCTGGAGAACAACTTTTCCTAAGAGACCAGGTCGATTCGTTCAACCCCCATCGAGCTCAACGGCAATACATCCGGGGTTTTCGGAACCAACGGTTTTCCCCAGAAAAGCATCACATTTTCCTTAGCATAACAGTTTTGCCTTCCTCACTGAGGTAAGGCTATAATCCTGCTCTAAAAATGAACTTTGTATAAAAACGTCGTAGACCCACCTTCATGTATACATATCGACTCAGAATCGAAAACTGAACAAATGTCTGTGTGTATGTGTGTATGTGACCAACAAACTAGCTCATGTTTCTCGGCACTGGCTGAACCGATTGGACCCGAACCTGTTGCATTCGACTTGGTTAAGGGTCCCATAGATCGAGTTTTATACAGATTGAAGTTTCGATAAGTAGTTCAAAAGTTATGTATAAAAATGTGTTTTCACACGGAACAAAATCCGGTTTGCGGAATCGGAAACTTTGCTTTCGATTTGCTCTAAAAATCGCAAATCTCGGTTTGCACTCGTCAGCAGGAAACATTGCTTCCAATATCGCAAACGATGATTTTCGATATCGCAAACGTAACGCAGTAACGCCCACCTCGCCAAAAGCACGCAGAACGCAGCCACTTCAATATTTACCTTTTTGAATTGACCGTTGCTACTCGAAGTTCAGTTGGAAATAAGAAGAAGAAGCGCTCATTTAATTTTCATTTATTTGTTTATATTTCTAAACAGGATCAAAAGTGGTGTGTGTAGTACGAAATTTTATTTCTATCAGTTGTGTTGTTTTTTCTTGACTTTGTAAAAAATACGGTGACGATTCGAATGAGTCGATTTGTCTGATGGCCTCGATGTCCGTGGTGCAGCTGGGTTCTGCTGAGCGCCATCGTTGCCGTTGGCACGTTGCTCCCCGTGACGTGAGTTCCGATGCTGGCAGTAGGAAGAGACGGAAGCGTGGCCGCCGTGAACTCGTTGATGTACGGATGATTCCCCACCTTGCCCAGATCCTTCTCGTACTCGGTGACGTCGGCAGCGGAGCCACCCGGATAGAGGTGCTGCTGAGACCATTCCAGCGCGCTTGGGCTTGCGACCTAGCTGATTTCCGGCGCCGGATTCAGTTCCAAGCTGGCACTTCCCCTTAGCAGATTCGCGAAACGCCGAAAGTTCTCCTCGTTTTGGAGGTTTTGGCTGTTTTCCTCTCCATGCCTTCGAGAAAGGTCCTGGTGCGGACTCAGGTTCATGCTTGACTCTGGAGCATCTGATGCCTCACCAGGGCAACGAAGGCGCCCAAGCACTGCGCCACGATCGCCGATCGCGTTTCCATTTCCGACTTTCACCTCGAGAACCGACTTGAGCGGAGCGACCGTCAGCCGAGCCCCAGCTTTGGACAACTTGCTGGCCGCATTCACGCTTCGTGAGGCGTAGACTGCGAAAGAGAACACAAAATTAATTTTAATTTTTTGTCCTTGACACATGAAAAAATCGAAAAATTTAAAAAAAATAGGATTAATTCTAAAAATTCTAAAAATTTTAAAAATTCTAAAAATTCTAAAAATTCTAAAAGTTCTGAAAATTCTGAAAATTCTAAAAATTCTAAAAATTTTAAAAATTCTAAAAATTCTAAAAATTCTAAAAATTCTAAAAATTCTAAAAATTCTTTTTTTTAGAATTTTTAGAATTTTTAGAATTTTTAGAAATTTTAGAATTTTTAGAATTTTTAGAATTTTTAGAATTTTTAGAATTTTTAGAATTTTTAAAATTTTTAGAATTTTAGAATTTTAGAATTTTAGAATTTTAGAATTTTAGAATTTTAGAATTTTAGAATTTTAGAATTTTTAGAATTTTTAGAATTTTTAGAATTTTTAGAATTTTTAGAATTTTTAGAATTTTTAGAATTTTTAGAATTCTTAGAATTTTTAGAATTTTTAGAATTTTTAGAATTTTTAGAATTTTTAGAATTTTTAGAATTTTTAGAATTTTTAAAACTTTTAGAATTTTTAAAATTTTTTAAATTTCTAGATTTTTTAGAATTTTTAAAATTTTTAGAATTTTTAGAATTTTTAAAATTTTTAGAATTTTTAAAATTTTTAGAATTTTTAGAATTTTTGGAATTTTTGGAATTTTTGGAATTTTTAGAATTTTTAGAATTTTTAGAATTTTTAGAATTTTTAGAATTTTTAGAATTTTTAGAATTTTTAGAATTTTTAGAATTTTTAGAATTTTTAGAATTTTTAGAATTTTTAGAATTTTTAGAATTTTTAGAATTTTTAGAATTTTTAGAATTTTTAGAATTTTTAGAATTTTTAGAATTTTTAGAATTTTTAAAACTTTTAGGATTTTTAAATTTTTTAGAATTATTAGAATTTTTAGAATTTTTAGAATTTTAAGAATTTTAAGAATTTTTAAAAAAAATTTAATATTTTAAAAATTCATGAAGTGTTAAAATTTTTAATATTTTTTTTAGATTTAAAGAAAAAAAAGCTATTTTGTATGAACTTTAACAACTTTTTGTACACCACACTGATACTTTTCTGGGAATATAATATCACACCCGAAGGCTGTTCGTTTTGCGAAACTGTAGAGAATTTCTTTGAGATTTAATTTCGCCATTTTCACAATAATCATGAACTTACCCGCCAGTTCTGCCAGCTTTCCCAAAAATGATCGGAACCGTTGTTATTTGCCCACGCGATCCTCTCAACTTTCTTTTCACTGATTTTACAGCTCCTGGTCTACTTCCGGGAGGTGAACGACGGATTCTTCCCGTTGTGGCCGACTTCTCGCTATCGCTATCTCGCTCGTCGTTGTCATACAACCGGGTGATGTTGAGTAGCCGGCTTGGTTCGGCGGATCGGAGTTTCCTGGGTGGTTCGATAGCCGGGAGAATGGACCGAAAAGGGAGGCTGCAAAGAAATTTTGAATGATTTTTATTCGCTTTGTAATGGAACTAGCCCGACTGAACCAAACTAGGTTCCATCTTTTCGGAGATGGCAGATGCTGACTGCTTGATAAGTTTCTCTTGGTTCCGGCAGCTTACCTTTTTGTACTCCTTGTGAATGTCCATTCCAGGTACCGTTTTTTTACGTTGGCCGGCATTACCGTAGGTACCAGCAGCGGAGATGGCCGCGGCGGTCCCCATGGAGCAACGGAACGTTTTTATTCCCGGCGGATGGGCCACTGCAGAAAACCGAAGATAGACCGGATCCGGTCACGGAGTAGGATGATGGCAGTTAGCGGGCACGGTTCGGGAAGCGAGACGTATTTTGATGAACCGAAATCGCGGCGGCAAAGTCGAAAAAAACATCAACGCGAGACAGATTTTTGTTGTTTTCCTTCTTTGCGACTGATTTTGACAGTTCGTAACGCATTGGCTGCGGCACGGTACACTCTCAAATGGGTCGGCAACAAAGCGCTTTCGATTTTGGAAGCAATTTCTTCCGCTATCGAAAACATTTTTTCCAGAATCGGAAACATTCTCGATGAATTCGAAAACGAGCAATGTTTACGAATTCGTCGCATGATTTTTTCGGATCCGCCGGTCGGATTTTGTTCCGTGCACATATATCCGGATCTCACTTAAATGTATGTAAACCACGTCCGGGTCCATCATCCGACCCATCGTTGGTTAGGTTATCAAAAGACCTTTCCAACGAGTCCAAAATATTGATGATCTGGCAACCCTGTCTCGAGATATGCCCACTTAAGTGATATTGATGTACTTTTTGGAAGCCGGATCTCACTTAAATGTATGTAAACTATGTCCGGATCCACCATCAAACCCATCCTTGGTTAGGTTATCAAAAGACCTTTCCAACGAGTCCAAAACATTAAAGATCTGGCAACCCTGGCTCGAGATATCCCGACTTAAGTGATATTGATGTACTTTTTGAAAGCCGGATCTCACTTAAATGTATGAAAACTATGTCCGGATCCACCATCCGACCTATCGTTGGTTAGGTTATCAAAAGACCTTTCCAATGAATCCAAAACATTGAAGATCTGGCAACCCTATTTCGAGATATGCCCACTTAAGTGATATTGATGCACTTTTTGGATGCCGGATCTCACTTAAATGTATGTAAACTATGTCCGGATCCACCATCAAACCCATCCTTGGTTTGGTTATCAAAAGACCTTTTCAACGAGTCCAAAACATTGAAGATCTGTCAACCCTGTCTCGAGGAATGGCCACTTAAGTGATATTTATGTACTTTTTTATTCTGGATCTTAAAAATAGATGAAATTTTTGTACAATTCCATCATATCAGCAATTGTTGATAATAAGTGAGGAAGGCTCCAACCACATAGGTAGATTAAGTTAGTTTTTTTCTTATTTGGAGGTTCAGAATACAGCTGAATAGTATCCTGATCACCATGAATGATAATTCTTTGGCTCAAAAAGTAATAAAAAGTAATTTTTTATAGGCGATGCTAGTCCACGTGGTAGCTGTTTGACATGTGGCGTCGCGGTGTTCATCAAGCGTTTATAGCATGCTAAGAAAAAATTGATGCTTTTCTGGGGAAAACCGTTGGTTCCGAAAACCCCGGATGTATTGCCGTTGAGCTCGATGGGGGTTGAACGAATCAACCTGGTCTCTTAGGAAAAGTTGTTCTCCAGACGATTCCGCTCATTTCTGGCCATCCTAGAAGTTTCTACATGTTTTCTCCAGGCCTGTAGGAGCGAGTGAACGAAAATTCAAAATTTCCCATAGTAATTTCCATGTAAACTTGAACCCGCTTGAGACAAGCCAGTTTTCAACCAAATGAGCTGAAATTTGGTGTGAGAGTCCCTTTGGGTATGCGCTACAAGGGGAACCACACCAGAACTTGATCTGAGAACTTTTCAAAATCCGTACCCACCCTAATACCTATAGCACGACGCCGAAATTCGGAGGTTTCGCCGATTTAGATAGTAGGTATAAACAGATCCGCAAAATTTGAGCATGATCAGAAAATATTGATTTTGAATTTGTATTTTTTGTGTAACATTCAAATAAAATGAACTACTGCCATTTTGTCACTAATGAATGACAAAAAAGTAAGTTCCTTCAAACGGAAATGCCAAACATAATTTTTAGAAAATGTTTTTTTTTTTCACTGTTACCAATTATGAAATCCTTGAAAACTTAATTCCAACAATATTATACCTCATGAACACCACTCTCCTCATTCACTGCAAAGATGAGTTTGTTTTACAGGTCCCGGCAGACACGCCGTACAGCTCGGATCACACAGTCTTATACCGAGACCTGACCCAAAAAACGCGCCCGCGCGTTCACGTGTCCCCCAATGTCCATCCACTGGAAGATATTATAATCCGTAAATAAATTATTGTAATAAAATACTTCTAACCCCAACTGCCCGGCCCGCTGAAGGTTCATCTCCTTTCTGGAACAAGGGTGTGTGTGTGTGTGTGTTTTTTTTTGTGGGTTATATTCTAAAGAGGGACATTTCCTACCACCGCGCTTTGGGACAACACTGAAGGGGCACCCTTAAGTGACTAGGAGAGAGAGGTCACCTCTGTGCGAGTTGCCAGAGTTGATGGAAGCGTGTCTTGTTGCCCAAAACCAACCCCTTTTCTAGTTTTATTTTGGGACGGTCGATTACGGTATAGTGACGGTGATTATACCTGGCTTAAGGTGCGTGAACTTTGGCACGTGATCCTTGGATGGGACGTCCTTTGATGGGATAAGGGTCGATTGATGGCACGTGTAATCTCTATGATAGTGAGGTATAATTAGTGTAAGTTGAGGTAAGATTTCATACCTTTTTTTTATTTGAAATATTCTGAATTTGAGAAAAGTAGCCAAAAAAAATCTTCTGAATCAAACAAACCCAATTCAACTAAGCGAAAGTTCAAAGTACCTAGTTATATGCATCGATCCAAAGTCAATATTGGGTAATTGGATCGGCGGTCTACGTTGACCTAACGTGGTGTCGAATTTCACTGTTTGACGAACTCAACGGCCTCCAAAGGATTAAGCATAGCTGAGACATCACGTTGTTGTTGTTGTCTCGTGAGAAGTAAAACAAACCCATTAAAATTGGAACCCTTAAAATAGGGAGACAGCCAGCGCGGACTTGTTTGACCAGAATGAGTCAAGAAAAAAAATATGTCATGAAAGGGGTACTCGTCTGGTCATCTGGTCATCGTAATTAAACATGCATGAAAAGGTGAAATTCCCAAAGACGCAAAGCTCGTGATCAAGATTTTGGCAGTCTTTGGAAGCCAGCTTAAAACGGGTACATCGGGTTCATGACACGGAAACCTCTTCGGACGGATCTGTGGGAAAATTCTTTCGAAATTTTGTGAACTAGAATGACCGGTTTGTAATGCTGAAACGAAGGAAGGCTTTGAGAAAGGCAGCATCTTGCCATATCTACGAGAATACTCAATTTAGTTTTTTATTTGCCTCGCTCATCGCTGGACTCCGGAACCGCAACTCGATGACAAAGTGATTTTCTTTGGGATGGATCGTTGTATGGAAAGAAATCTGCTGTCTGAAAATCTTTGAAGAAATGTAATCAGTAATTACTCTATTGGTAAACATGTTATAAAAGGTAAGTGAAAATAGTGAACCGTCAACAAAGGGCAAATCTGGACAACAGTCTGAATAGGGACAGGAATTTTTATAGCACTTAAAAACATGAAAACCATGTACGATTTTTGTTGATCTGTGTCTTTTCTATTCAAACTAAAGCAAAAAACAGCTGTCTCAATTCGGTAGGCTAGTCAAGTTAAAACTGGATAAATATGAGAGTAAATGACACATTGTCTGGGCTGGTATACCAGTGGGAAAATTTTAATACCTAATTTAATAACGAAAATAGATGTTGTGATTGGATTCTGTATAGTTTAAGGCTTGTAAAACAAATTTGTAAAACAATCATAAATTTATATCCGTGACTTTTGAAGCAAGAGAAGTATAAACTGCAATAAACCAAAATATCGTGATTTCAGGCACCTCAATCAGCAAAAAACACCTCAAAGCAATCTGAATCCCAAAATATCTCCGATGTTCAGAAACCATTTTTCCGAAGCCTGTCATATCTTGGAAATAGGATAAATTTCCCGTCCAATGCAACTGGGTAGATCGAAATTGGTAATTTGATCTACCCAGTATTGATTCAAAAACTTAAAACTCGGTCAAACATTTATTGCACATTCCAGAAATTTCTGAAAAGATGGCATTTGTTGTCCTCTAAGCCTTATCATATTTTTTTTACCATTATTCATACCTACAACTTTGTCCAAGTCACCAAATAGATCAAAACATTACATCAAAAGATAAAGAATTTTGAATTTTTTATGTATCGTATGTATCAGAGCCGACGGCATAAACTTTAATAAAAAAATTAAGCGGCCTAACTTTATATTTAAACTCGCTTGAAGATAAGATGTTAGAATAAAATCGCTATTCTTAAAGATTGTTATTTACAGTATGTTAATAAAGTATTTACACTCCTTGGGCACTATGCACATTTTGCACATTTTAAAATTTTATAGAAACCTAGTACCTTAAAACGGGGTGACTTTGATAGGTTGGCGATTTTTCCGCAAAATTAAGAGAACAATGAAAAAACGTTACGGAATGGTTTAGAATCATACTGACCGTGGTAGAGAAGTGTTCAAAGTACCTCAAAAAGAATTTTTCATAAAATTTTGAAAAGTTTCAAAAGTAAGTTAACTATAGTAAAGAAAATGTGGATGAAAGTCATCATGTAAGCTTTTAAAAGTGTCATGATTTACTCAATGAACATGATTTTGAATCGGAAAACGGAATGCATTTTCGAATTCTTTGGACAATGTTCCACTAAGAGAGGTTTAAATAAGTTTGCAATTAATAAATCATATAATTTTTTTAAAACACAATAAAAAAAATCTCTAAATTTATAGGCGAGTTCAGTTGAATAAATTACATGTTAAATGTGAAAACTTTTGATTCGTGCTTCGAATACAGTATAAAATGCAATATTAATCAATAATTTTACAAACAAAACTAGTTTTAACAAATTTTAGATAAAATTCCGACTTTTTAACAATGTTACCTACAAATTTTGATGTATTTTATCAAAAAGCTAATAAACTTAGTTATCTAAATATAAACATTGATTGTTTTACTAAAAAACTATATCAGCTACTTTAGTGATGGTACATTTAACGTACAAATAAAGTTTGAACATCTTAAATATGATTTTAACGAGAAAAACTATTGATAGCCATAGGCACCCCGGAATTAAAAATAAGAATTTTTAACGTAACTTTTTCCAAAATAGTTCAAGGAGTTTGTTTGGCTTACCCCAGTACATGTTTAAAAAATAATAATCATCATGAAAAAAAAATCTTACCTGTTAGAAAATATTTCAAAAACAATTTGAAATCCTAACAAAGTCACCCCGGTTTACGGTACTACGTTTTGTTCAGAAACTCATGCCAAAACAGTTTGTTACAAAAAGCCCATGAAAAGATGTTTTCTATAAAAAGTTATACAACAAATACTATTACAAAAATCAAAAATAGGTGCAAAAAAAGTTTGTACACCTTACGAAAAATTTACATGAATAAAGTTATTTGTTGATAAATCACCATAAATCAAGTCTTCCAACTCGAAATAGGCATCCTTGACTGATTAAAAAAATAATTGGGATTGAATATAAAGTTTACTTACTACTTAGTGTAAAAGTTTATATAACTCTGGAAATTCTATATAAAACTTATCTAAACTTAATTTTGCAAACTTTTAATTCAACTAAATGTCAATATAGTACCATAGAATTGCTAAATAAACATTTTGGAGTGGGTATAACACCGTTTTGGGGGTCTTTGTAATGATAGAATAAATTTTTCGTTGGAATTTCGTACCAACCCGGAATTACGTCATCGGAAAATTCGCCGGCATCTGAGCCGGTCCACGATTCTCAAGTCGACCTATGTGGCATCGGAAAGGGCATAAAATTTCTGATCTTTTGATACCCGGACATCTAGGTTTTCTATAAAATCCACGTTTTTAAATACCTAGGTAAAAACGTTGTTATAAAAATAAGTGTCGGATATGGATGTTTTGCTAATTCGTTTAAAGGCATTGGATTTCAAATGCATTCTATTCTCTCAAGAATGGCAAAATTCCTTTCCAGGAGGAATCACTCAAGATAAAATTGATAAAAATGAAAAATCGGAAATAAGTAATAGAAAATATATTCAAAAAATAAAAGGAAGACCAGAAGAGTATCAAGTTATATCTAAGGTTGAAATAAAAGCAATAAATTTTACTATTTTATCCATGATATTTCAGCATTTGTCTTAAAACGCATCTAAAGTATTCACTAAGCCATCAAGAGCTGCAAATGTGTATCCACTTACAGCCAGCAATGACACTCTCTGACCATTAACAATCAAATCCTGTCCAGAACTCTTCCATCCTTGGTTGGGGTAATGGGAGCTGCAGAATTTTTTGTGTCCATCCCCTGGACACAAAAGTGCATTTGAAAAATGAAGAAATATTGCTCTCCGAATCCCTTCGGACCGAATGCGCCGAGTTGAGTGATTTTCTCTGTTTGACAGCTTGTCCGGTTTGCAGCAACGGGGAAAAATAAATTGTAATTACCAAATTCAATTAAGATACATAGATGCACTCTCCCAAACCTCCCCCCAAATGCGTTTCGTGCCAGCCGAGAGGATGCACTCTGGTGGGGCTGTCGCTCATTTCTCAGATTTCTCCGGCCATGATTCGGTCTCTGGAGACGGTTGGTGCTGTGCTTCTGCTGCAACAGATAGAGCAGCGAGGGTCTCTGGAAAATGACGAATTATTACGTTTTGGGTTTTGTGCATTTCGCAATTTTAGATGAATTTGACTGAATAAAAAAAGCAAACTGATAAAAACCACATTGTCAAATGAAAACAAGATCGAATAGGTACTCAAAATATCATAAAACGAGATTTTTCTTAGATATAAAAGGTAGGCAATTTCCTCGTTCGAGAATGACAGAAAAATATGTAGTCTCACGACGAAACTGAACAAATAAATTTCATACACAAAATTAGAGAAAAGTGTTTTCCAGAGAACTCCCAAGCAAGCAAAAAAAGCTCGATGAGTCGACGTGTGTGACGTGCGCATGATGTAAAAGTGCATCCATCCTGTGGAGCTGTCATTACACACTTGGGCTGTAGATGGGAGCAGGACATTTGCGGTTTTGGACTGCCTGCCTGCTTGTGTGTGGCCATCAGCTAGAAGTAACTCATCTCCTCTACTACTCTGTTTCGGGTCTGAGGCCGGACTGCACCGAGAGCCAAACTCGCAACGGGGCTGATAAAAATGCATTAATAAAATTTATACGAATTATGGAGCCCCGGTGTTTGAAATATGAAACCAATGGGGCTGGTTGAAGTTCACCAGGCTATCAAAATGTGTCCCATAGATAATATACTGGTGGAAATACTGCATAAGAGTGGAAAGGGGTCCCGGAGCGAGTTCGCAGTCGTCGTCGTCTGTGGCTTTCCCAAGTTGGGTGAAAGTGGATTGCCATCCAGCGTTAGGATTGTGCGTCCCTGGATGGAGTGGGTTTCAAAAATGCATAAAATACAGACCTTTCTGAAGCGCACTGTTTGCTGGTGGAAGGTAGGGTGCATTCGGTTTTCGCAACAACGTAACAGTGGCGTAGACTTAGTGAATTTCTGATCAATGAACATGTTGAATACAAGGCAAAGTACGATAAGGATGACTCCAAAACACATACTTTTTCACAACTCAAAACCTGCTTTTTTTTAAAAAAAATTGTTGTCTTTTTCTAATGTGAATCCCCTTAAAATAATTACTTCTCCGTCACTGATTATCGCAGCCGACCCGCACTGGTCAGAAACCTCCAACCATGAAGCTGGACTGCTCTCCGGTTAATATCTGCGAATGGTTATATTCAGCACGGTAACGCACCTCCCAAAGATGGCTGAGCGATTCGCTCGCAGACCTGCCCTGCCATCAGAAAATGGGTAGTCGTCCATCATTCCACGGGGCCACGCTGCAAGGACATGCCCAGGTTCGACCAGCAGCAGAATTCGGGAGCGCGTGATCCGCGAAAAAGTATATTCTGCGCTAATGCAGCTGCTGTCAAAACGTTCCCAAAACGCACTGCAATGTTGCAACTCCAAGCGGTTCTCAAATGACTGCGGTGAGGAGAGGTAGAATGGAGTTTGACCTGGTGCAAAATGCATTGTGTGACTGCACGGCTTCTAGCTCAAAGCTCCAGGCTGGTTACAATCAATTATGCTTATTTTGAGCTGTGAAACACACTGCCGTTGATGTGGTTTTCCTCTGAACTGGACAGGGCTAAATTCCTGGAAGGCGCACTAATTGGGTTTCGATGTGCTGCGTTGACGTCGAGGGAAATTAATTTTCGTTAGTCAGTAACGCTGTCAGGCAGCGAATAAAGTAATCTTATCGCTAGAGATTTTGCGCTCGGTGAAATTTATTTCATCATAACAAAACTAACAACTTTTTATTCTAAAATTTCTAAACTGTAATCATCAATAAGGCACACACAGCATAGACGACATTCAGTTTAACAAATTCTAATTTTCGCTTATCAATTTTAAAATATCCCTCGGGGGCAGTTCCGACAGCCCCCAACCATCCTCAAACATTTCCGACTAGCCCTCATAAACTCTCCCCCCCCCCCCCAACTAAGGCCCCATCGTAGGTACAGAAAACTCCAACCTCCAACACCAGGACGACGAAGTAAAATTGAACGAAAATTTAGTTTAAAGAAACTTTTTTCGGCAATCCCTCCCTCTCGGGTCGTTTTGTGTGCTCTCGGGTTTGGCATTTTCTGTACATGGATGGGACCTCTTCCACCTCTTCAGTTCAGGTTCCTTCAGCTCTAAGGATAAAGGGGTTTCAACTGACGATGACGGTCCATGCCTCCGTAACTAAATCGAGGGAACGATGGTAACAAAAACCGGTACCCAATTTTATGTTGTATGTGGTAACTCACCCTCCTTCCTGCTCTCCCCCCCACTGCACTCCGAAGCTGTGAAGGAGGGAAAACTATTAGGAACTCTGGCACAGGCACACACTTGTATACAGTCTTTCGAGGTACTACCTCTGAGCGATGGCGAGTAGGTTGGAGTAACAAAATTTTGTCAAATTTAGGACTTGAAACTGATCCCAAATTTTGACAACATCCCAAACATCTTCTACCGGTGCATTTTCTTTGAGAAGTTCGGGAGCGATTTTCTTTTGCATGTAGTAGTTTATGCGACAAGTTGCAAAAAGAGGATTTTTTCAGCACGAGTCGTACATCTATCCAATGAGGTTCACCGAGTTGGATAAATACGACGAGTGGTGAAAAATCAAGTTTTACAGCGAGTTCCATGCAACACTTTTTGCAATTTCAAAAAAAACATTCTTTAAACAGAACTATAATTCAAATATCTATGTCCATAAGGGAGCCCAGCAAAAATGAGCTCGCTCCACAAGCTAAAAACGGGGTTTTGGATTATTTTAAGCTTCTGTGCAAATTTTGAGCAAAATTGGATGCAATTAACCCATTGATACCCGAGCCTAAAGATGGTGAAAAAAATGTTTTTCAAAAAATTTTTTCACCACCTTTTTCGCTAATAACTTTACAGTATCGAGTTTTACAACATTGGTGTGTTCTACATAGTTGTAGAGCATTCAATTCCAATGAGAATCACGCTTTTGGAAATATTTTGATGAAAGTAGCGCACCCTGCAGACCAAACCGTAAGGGTTTCCATACATTTTTCGATTTTTTCCATACAAACTTCACCTTCGAGTATCAATGGATAAATGTAGACCGATTTTGATCATATTTGGCCCAGGGTCCTAAAATAGCTCAAGAAACCATTTTTAGCTTGTGGAGCGAGGTTTGGATAAAAAGTCCCATATTCTGGGCCCCCTTAATGAATGAATCGTTTAAATAAAAAAACATGTTGAAAAGTATTACTTTTCCAAATAAAATGCTGACATATTTTGTTTCAATAAACCTCATAAACTGCTAGTTCCCAAAATTTGAAGCATTTCCAAAGAAAAACTCAGATAAATAGCCATTTTAATGTTTCACATCCTAAATTCACGGTACCTTTTTTCCGAGAACATTAAGATTAAGAAAAAAAAACTAACTTAATCCACCTATGTGGTTGGTGCCTTCCTCACTCTTTTCCAACAATGGGTAATATGTGATATGATGGGTTTGGACACAAATTTCGTCTAATTTCGTTCAGTTCCGGAATACAAAAAACACACATATCACTCAAGGGCTCATAAGTGGACATAGCTTGAGACAGGGTTGCCAGATCTTCAATGATTTAGACTCGTTGGAAAGGTCTTTCGATTACCTAACCAACGATGGGTCGGATGATGGATCCGGGCATTGTTTACATGCATTTAAGTGAGATCCGGCTACAAAAAAAGTACAAAAATATCACTTAACTGGTTATAACTCGAAACAGGGTTGCCAGATCTTCAATGTTTTAGACTCGTTAGAAAGGTCTTTCAATTACCTAACTAATGATGGGTCGGATCCGAACATTGTTTACATGCATTTAAGTGAGATCCGGCTACAAAAAAGTACAAAAATATCACTTATGTGGTTATAACTCGAGACAGGGTTGCCAGATCTTCAATGTTTTAGACTTGTTAAGAAGGTCTTTCAATTACCCACCTAACGATGCATAACATGTTGATGTTTGTTTCAGTTTACTGCCATTTATTCAGCTTCCGAAAATATGTGAAAACACATTTTAATACATTTTGGCCAAAATCGGTTCAGCCAGTGCTGAGAATACTGAGTGACATTATTGGTCACATACACACACATACACACAGACATTTGTTCAGTTTTCGATTCTTAGTCGATATGTATACATCAAGGTGGGGTTTCGAGCTTTAAATAAAAAGTTCAATTTTAGAGCAGGATTATAGTGAGGAAGGCAAAACGGCAAGTCTGATATTGAGCGCAATGACAGAAGGGCTTTTTCCTAACATTTTGCTGAGTGAATCAAAATATTTCGTCGTAGGGATTTTTTTTAATGATTTTATTTTACTTACTTAATTGAATAATATTTGATCTCCATTCCATATTACAATATAGAATTTATGAAAAAATATTGAATCAATTAAACTGTAGAAAACATTTGGCTTAACAAATATCAGCTTTGGATCAATATAAGCAGAAATATTGCTGTCCCAATTGTTAAAATTGAAAATGATTTTTTCTAAAATTTCTAAATGTGCATATCAACCATAGCTTTTGCGCCAATATCAAAACTTTATTTTAACATCTTATAAATTACGGAAACCACCGATATAATGTGTGATTAAAACTCTGTCTACAAGATATCAACTAAATTTAAAAAAAGAGCATTATTACTTCTTTCTGCACGGGAAGCAACCTATCTGGCCCGAAAAGAAAGGAAGGAAGGAAGAATCGTCACAGAAGGAAGTGGCTCTGGAACCTGGAGCGGGGGGAATGTCAAAAAAGGTTTTGTTGTTATTTTAGAGAAAACGTCCGAGTTTTGCACCATTCAAGCGTTCAACTATAAAAGAACATTTTCAAAACTAAAATTTACGGTTCGGTAGCCCCATTTGTTCGTGAAGAGTTCTTTTGGCCCACCACCGACCGGAGTGGGCCCCGTCCCAGCGTGCTGACGTTACGGCCAGGTCTTTCGAGCAAGGCAGGGGGTGGCTTCTCGAAGCTGCCCTGAGGAGGATTGAGTTTTTGGGGGTTGTAGTTTTGCCACCCACACCGCCATCGCCGGAGAAACTCGACCTGAAGCCGGGGGTCTCTTTTTATGTGCTTGTGTGTGTGTGTGTGTATAGGAAAAAAGGAACAGATAAAATTTTGTGCTGAAATTACTAATTTATAGTTCGTAAAAGTGGTCACAGCGTTGTGGGATACAGTTTACTGCTTTTCTCTCTCTATCCCTCGACTTTTCCAGAGTCCGAGTCCGAAAGTATAGTTCTATGGCACCACCCACCACCGCTACGTCAAAGCTGTTTATAATAAAGAAGAATTAATGAGAAATGGTACGGTCAAACTAAGCCAACCTCACTACGCTGCTGACGTAATATTAAGGTGCCCAGGGCAGGACGGAACAGAATAGAGGGGAGGAGTGGCGCGGTTTGCCTTCGGAAAAGTTGAAAACTTTTAAATTACATTCCTGGTTTGGGGAAAACAGGGCATTCGCAACTGCCAGCGCCCCATTGGCTCTGAGAAATGTTGACGAAAGTTGTTTAACTAACCACGGAGATGCTGTTGAAAGTGTGCTCTGGGAGACGTGGCTGGAAGCTTGAGTAGTTTCGAAACATAAAACTCAATTATTTATATAGAAAGCCATGGGAAGTAATTGGTAAGGAACAAACATATAGATTTTCTATTATTTAATTTCATACAAAACCAAATTAGTTTGGTGTGTTGTTTGTCTTTATAACAGGAAGACGACTCCCACGGAATGACTTACCGGCCTAACAACAACCAAGGCCGGGACCGACGTTTTTCTTCCTCATCCGATAGAAGGTTGGAGCAGATGGGAATCGAACCCATGATCTTCCACTTACTAGACAGCGTAACCATTGGGTCACGCACTGCCAACGTAAAAGCAATATTTATGAAATTTAAAAAAAATAAAAATTGGGATTTTTTCATAAGTTTTCAAATGTTATGTGTTCATCATGTCTGTTTGTTTTCGTTTTGTGAGTCGTCATTTGAAAAATTACCCCATCTAGCGCCGTAATGTGTTTCAAATTCAAAGGTCGTGAATTCGATTCCCGTACCAGGAAGATGACATTAAAAACGTTGAATATATTATCAATGTAATTTTACCAGTTAAGACACTTGGAAAAATGAATTAAGATTTTGAAAATAAGCAGTATTGAATCTGTAATTGAATGCAACCCATTTCTGGCAAAAACGCCACTCAGCAGTTGTAAATCTACAATAGATCAAAACTCATTCCAGACGTTTCCAGTCTGTATGGACTAGACCTTTACCAATGCAACACATGTACTCATGATCCAGAAAAAACCCCTGAACCAAAAAATCAACCTTAACGAAGTCCTTTATGTTGCACAAAGAGCATCTCTGTACACCATGTGCAGAAAAAAAAGCTCGAGATTTGTGACCACTTCTTGCAGGTGTGAGAATGTCTGGGCCTAAAAGGCTCTAAAAAGCTCAAATTTACATTCAACCTAGGCGGTGCAGTCTTTTTCCTCTTGACGGCCTGACCATGCTCGACAATTTAATTATTAGCCGTGCGGGCAATTTATGGATTGTGTTGGATCTGACACGTTTCCCCTTTCCACTCCCTCGCATTGGCCGTTCCACGTGTGGACTTGTGCCATCAAATCCATATCCAACGCTCTGCACACTGGTACACGTGGACTGGTTGAGCGTTTTTTTCCGAGACAAAAATTGAAAAAAGCTGTAAATTTCCAAGCTTCAGACGCATATTTATTGTACAGCAAATAATTTTCATGCGCTTTTCATCTTCATTCATCTCTCCTCTTTCGATGGAAGGACCAGGAGGGAGGATCAGAGACGGATGCTGCCCTAACCCCCCACAAAGCCAACCCCTTCCCGATGACCTTTCCCGCCCGACTGTGTGTTGTACGCACTTTGTGCACACCAGTCCGGGTCCAGAGAGTGCATCCAGAGTGCACCCCGAGCCTGGGCCGTGATTCTGATGATGATGCAGTTGTTTTGGATAATAGTCAGCCAGCCAGCCATTGCTGCTACTCGGGCTGCGTTTTGCATCGTCATCTTCTGCTCGTCCCGGAAAAAGCAACCCACCTCCCCCGATCCCCTCTGACAGAATTTTCTCCTTTTTTTTCTCTCCCCCCAACCGGGAGGGCCAACGTTCTCTAAAACCGTACAGTTTACCCTCGGGGACCTATTCACAGAATGAGACAGTGTGGGAGTGCACATTTGCATGTGCATCAGGGTGGTACGGACTTTTATTAGGCCATTATTTTGAACTTCACCATCCCAGCACGGGAGCGGAACTCACGAAATCTGGATTGGAAATCCAGTACCCACCTTTAAAACCCTAACGTTCGAATTCTCAGTGAGCAGTTTTACTCTTTGATGGGAGTCTGACTGTCCCGAGCCAGACAGGAATCGAACTCAACACCACCTGCTTGCAACTTCCAAGATTTTTTGGGCACAGGAGTGTGCCGGATTCTTTTCACAATTATGTTTGTATGGCAAAAATAGATAATTTTAATTGAGAATAACTCCCATCATATTTTTTTATTTATACAGAATAGCTTAATTAAACTTCAAATTAATTAGAAAAAATCTTTTCTGAAAATCAAGGATGCGGGAAATTCCGCCGAATGTCGTTTCGCCGAATTAACAAAAAAAAAAACGTACAAAGCTATATAAAATGGACACAAATTCTATTGAATTTTATACACAGAAACTATATTTTTTAACCATCAAGGATGTCAAAACGACATTCGGCAAAATGTACCAGATCAGACAATCTGAAAGGCAGTTGACTAGCTGAACATAAAGCTGTATATGCACTTCGAAAGGAACCGGTCGAGAAAAAATGTGCAGGTGGTTATGTTACACATGACCAGTATGACAAAGAACTTTGCAAGATGGTTGTTGAAATTTTCGATTACATTGTCTGGTCCAAATTTTCCCAAGATTCACTAGATTCTTAATAACCATAAAGTTTGATACCCATATTGCCCCTACTCTTATGGTTCGGCAAATGTCCCCCCATCGGAACATCCCCGGGGCCTCCGGCCACTCCGTATTGTGGGCACTACTGCCGAAATGTTAAATTTCATATTCAGTATCAAAAACCATAAAGTTTGATACCCATATAGTCCCTACTCTTATGGTTCGGCAAATGTCCCCCCATCGGAACATCCCCGGGGCCTCCGGCCACCCCGGATTGTGGCCACTACTGCCGAAATGTCAAATTTCATATCCAGTATCAAAAATCATAAAGTTTGATACCCATATTGCCCCTACTCTTATGGTTCGGCAAATGTCCCCCCATCTGAATATGCCCGAGGCCTCCGGCCACCCCGGATTGTGGCCACTACTGCCGAAATGTCAAATTTCATATTCAGTATCAAAAACCATAAAGTATGATACCCATATTGTCCCTACTCTTATGGTTCGGCAAATGTCCCCCCATCGGAACATCCCCGGGGCCTCCGGCCACCCCGGATTGTGGCCACTACTGCCGAAATGTCAAATTTCATATTCAGTATCAAAAACCATAAAGTATGATACCCATATTGTCCCTACTCTTATGGTTCGGCAAATGTCCCCCCATCGGAACATCCCCGGGGCCTCCGGCCACCCCGGATTGTGGCCACTACTGCCGAAATGTCAAATTTCATATCCAGTATCAAAAACCATAAAGTTTGATACCCATATTGCCCATACTCTTATGGTTCGGCAAATGTCCCCCCATCGGAACATCCCCGGGGCTTCCGGCCACCCCGGATTGTGGCCACTACTGCCGAAATGTTAAATTTCATATCCAGTATCAAAAATCATAAAGTTTGATACCCATATTGCCCCTACTCTTATGGTTCGGCAAATGTCCCCCCATCTGAATATGCCCGAGGCCTCCGGCCACCCCGGATTGTGGCCACTACTGCCGAAATGTCAAATTTCATATTCAGTATCAAAAACCATAAAGTTTGATACCCATATTGTCCCTACTCTTATGGTTCGGCAAATGTCCCCCCATCGGAATATCCCCGGGGCCTCCGGCCACTCCGGATTGTGGCCACTACGAACACTTCAGCCAACGGGGCCTCCGAACACTCCAGGTGGTGGCCAATTCCAATTATCGACTCCTTCTAATGCCAGCTGGCATGTCTTGGCTGATCCATGCCATCTGCTCCTGATGTTGACTCGTCGACGTCCAGCAACAGAATGAATTTTCGGGACCAACCGAGCCGAGTTTTGTTGGTTTAGGTTTAGTTTTGTTGCCCCGTCGACGATCCGAAAATTATGAGGTGGAGTGGGGGTAATTTTAGATACATCAATCTCACGTCTCTCGATTGACTGATTGGGAAACGTTTGTTCGACCAACCAGCGTGTACTTTAGAGGGGAAATTTGCCGAGAGGGGAATTCGTCACGTAACGTTTTCGCTTCGCGAAAATTTTGGATTGACACCACGTATAGAAACCTTAGGACAAAGTTCTTTGTCAAAAATCAAATTAGCAGCAGCGGTGGCGAGAGCAAGCCAGAGAGGGTGAAGAAATACCCCAAGAAATCTCTCCCTCTCCTTTGTTCTGCTGTTCGTAAAGTTGTTTCTTGACCCCTTTCCTTCCGAACTCCGTACTAGCCTAAAATATGTAAAACTCTAAATCGTGTTATAAGTCTTCCTAAAAACTTAACTCTTTTTTAGTTTAATTTAAGGCATTACAGTACCATCCCGTTATTGGTAACACGACTTTTTACACATTTCCTCTCATCAAAAATGACTGATGCATAAGACTAACTTCAGCTAAAATTTTACACAATAATGAACAATTTAAAAACAGACGTTGATTTTTGACAAGCACAAATGTTGAAAAATTCGTGTTGACATTCTTCTTTGATTTTCTGTTATAATCCAAACTTGATTATCCGAAGCCTCGATTTCAATTATCCAAAGATCGTGATCCAAAGTTTTGTATGAAAATCATACTAAACCACTTTAGTTAAGAGGTCATGCTTAAACCCTACAAACAAAATTAATACAGTGTCATTTTTTTTTCGTGATTCGATTATCCGAATCCAAAGTGAAACTTTTCCGAGGCCTCCGGATAATCGAGTTTGATCTGTATATCAGTTTTAATCTGAATATTAAGTCAAAAACAAATAATGAAATTGTAATCAATTTTTGATGGATTCTTAACCATAATCTTGACATTTATGACAACATTTATAACAAATACTTACAGTATGTAAAAAAAGTATTTACACCCCTTGGGCACTATGCACATTTTGTGATGAAACATGTAACAATTTAAAGTTTGACAGGAACCTAGTACTACGTTTTGTTCAGAAACTCATACCGAATAAAAAGATGTGTTCTATAAAAAGTTGTAAAACAAATACTATAACAAAAATAAAAAAGGTGCAAAAAAAGTTTGTACACCTTTCGAAAAATCAACATATATAAAGTTATTTGTTGACAAATCACCATAAATCCAGTCTCTCAACTCCAAATAGGCTTCCTTGACTGATTAAGAAAATAATTTGGATTAAATATAAAGTTTACTAACTACTTAGTATAAAAGTTTATATAACTCTGGAAATTCTATATAAAACTTATCTAAACTTAATTTTGCAAACTTTTAATGGAACTAAATGTCAATATATTATCATAGAATTGCTAAATAAACATTTTGGAGTGGGTATGACACCGTTTTGGGGGTATTAGTATCTATAGAATAGATTTTTCGTTGGAATTTCGTACCAACCCGGAATCGAAAAGGGCATAAAATTTCCGATCTTTTGATACCCATACATGGGTCTAGCTCATTTCCCCAATGACATTTCCCCGAATGCCATTTCCCCGAAAATCATTTCCCCTAAATGGCCACATCCCCGGATACCACTTCCCCTAATCAGCTACATCCCCGAATGCCATTTCCCCGAATATCATTTCCCCTAATCGGCTATATCCCCGAATATCATTTCCCCTAATCGGCCATTTTCCCGAATGTCATTTCCCCGAAGTGACACTTACGCCAATTGCCGTTTATTTAAATTTAAATTATCATATCGCTAAAGCCTTTTCCATGACTAACAGTTATTTTCTTTCGCAATTTTACCGAACAAACAGCTTTTTGGGTATGCTGTTGATTAAATGTTGTAAATTGGGTAGTAAAGCTCTTTGTCAATTTTTATGAACAACGGTAAAAAACAAAATTAAAAACCATTTCTGATAACTTTTTTTTTCATTTTTATGCAAATAAAAAGTTATTGACAAGACAACATTTTTTCGATGGATCAACTATGGTCCCCATGGAACGAGCTGTCAAGTAGAAGCTTTCATGCCAAGAAGGGCCGTGAAGTGATTTTTTAAAAATTGAATTAAAAATCCATTTTAAATCCTTTGCGGTCGTTCAAAGGGTCATTGTACTTAGAAATATAAGCCTTTTCTTTGTGAACAATAATATCACAAATTATAGCGGAATTAATAGGAACAACTCGTCTCTTTGTATTCATAGTAATGCATTCTGCTAAAACGCTCAACCAAACCACAACAAATTTGAGCTTAATTTTAGGACCCAATTACAGTCCAGACTCGATTATCCGAAGTTTCGATTATCCGAAGTTCGATTATCCGAAGGTTTGTATGGGACTTCGAATAATCGAATCAAAAACAAAATTTTGTTTTCATTTTTTTTTCTTCTTTTTCTTGTTTTAAAAATCAAATTTGAGTTCTGCAACCCCATTTTAGTCAAATTTGAATAGTTGATTGCCTATTAAATAATAAAATGCTTTTTTCAATATTTCAACACCGCCATAATGGCCTTGGATTTAAAAGTTCTAAATCACTTTAACGTAGTTTAGGGGACATACGCTCGACAATAAAAAATAGGCATAACAATTTTTTTTTCGTGATTCGATTATCCGAAGCGAATTTTTTCCGAAGCCTTCGGATAATCAACTGTACTAGATTTTTTTTTTGTTCAATTAACATTTGTATTCAACCGCATAATAAGATGTTGTTTTTGAGAAATTTGCAAGGAAAGTTGTCTTTTTTCGAATTTTGTCAAATAACCCAAAAATCGGACAAATAGGTACATAAGGCTGGTTCAAATTTTATTTAAAGTTTTTGTTGATTATACTTTTCACCAAATCCCAAACCAGCAATGTGAGTAAAGTGATCAGTGTGTACGGGGTTCGCAGGGTTCGAAAATCGCAGGGTATGTTTTTTGAATCATAAAAAATAACAAAACTTCTATTGCATTATTATTATCATGTCTATAAGAAAAAAGTATTTATTTTGAGAATATATGTATAAAAAAAGGTCTGTAACGATATTCATTGTATTTGAATTTGTATTGAATCCCCCCTAAAATGCTACGTCTGTTCTGAATGAAGCCAAAAAGAAAGTTGATCATTCAAGGCCAATACGAACCTTTAAATATGGTGTTTGATGTGATAAAAATTGTCATCATTTTTTTTCTTTTAAAATGCCATTTCCCCGAACGCGGTAAAGCGGAAATGCCCGGTGCCCAGGAGCGCGCGCGCTCCGGGGCACCGGGCATTTCCGCTTGACCTCGTTCGGGGAAATGGCATTCAGGGAAATGGCATTCAGGGAAATGACTATTCAGGGATATGACTAATCGGGTAAATGGCATTCGGGATTGTGGCCCATTCGGGAAAATGGCATTCGGGGATGTGGACGATTAGGGGAAATGGGAAATTCGGGTAAATGGAATTCGGGGAAATGACTATTAGGGGAAGTGTCTTTTCGGGGAAGTGGCATTCGGGGAAATGTCCCTTCGGTAATATGGGTTTCGGGGAAATGTCATAGATTCCCATACATCCAGGTTTTCTATAAAACCCACATTGTTAAATACCTGGGCAAAAAGTAAGTTTGATCCACGAGAACAAAAATTACGAAATTCCATACATTTTTGGCAGGTTGCTCAAACGAAACCATAACAACGTTTTTGCCTAGGTATTTAAAAACGTGGGTTTCATAGAAAACCTGGATGTATGGGTATCAAAAGATCGGAAATTTTATGCCCTTTCTGATGCCACATAGGTTGACTTGTGAATTGTGGACCGGTTCGGATGCTGGCGGATTTTCCGACGACGTAATTCCGGGTTGGTACGAAATTCCAACGAAAAATCTATTCTATCGATACAAAGACCTCCAAAACGGTGTTATACCCACTCCAAAATGTTTAAATAGCAATTTAATGGTAATATATTGACATTTATTTGAATTGAAAGCTAGCGAAATTAAGTTTAGATAAGTTTTATATAGAATTTCCAGAGTTATATAAACTTTTATACTAAGTAGTTAGTAAACTTTATATTTAATCCAAATTATTTTTTTAATCAGTCAGTTTTTTGGAGTTGGGAGACTGGATTTATGGTGTTTTGTCAACAAATAACATTATTTATGTTAATTTTTCGAAAGGTGTACAAACTTTTTTTGCACCTTTTTTTATTTGTTATATAACTTTTTATAGAAAACATCTTTTCATTAGCTTTTTGTAGCAAAATTTTCGGCATGAGTTTCTGAAAAAACGTAGTTCTAGGTTCCTGTCAAACTTTAAATTGTTACATGTTTAATCACAAAATGTGCATAGTGCCCAAGGGGTGTAAATACTTTTTTACATGCTGTACATTATATCCAATTGGGTTATTTAAAAAGTTCAGAATTCATAATTTATGTTACATTAGTCGAAATTATTGTATATTATCAACTAAAAACATTATAAAATGCATTATCTGGTCATCATTTTGAGCACGTTTTAGCTCGTTTACAACTATTTGAATTTGAAAATTCATGCCAGGTTTGTTTGTTACATCTAAAAATGTTAATAAACCATGTTTCAATCAACCTTTTTGAAGGTAATTTTGTATTGTTTTTTCTCGATTTATTTTATTTATTTAGCACCAGCAAACTCGGTTCCCAACATTGAATTAATCAGCTGTTGGAAGGTAATCCACATCTCAGCTATAGTCACTTTGCAAAGACAATAAATCAAAACAATTATCAGTACAAAATTATGCAAAGCATAAAGACCATGTGTGAGATCCCTGTTGGATAAGTTTCCAGTGAAATGGTTGTTTGTTAGAAAATTATGTTATGTATTGTATGTAAAATGTATTTTACAAAATAATGAATTCTACGAACACATTAACATTTCATTTCTGGAATGAAAACGGAATAGATGCAGTATGAAAATAAACATTAAAAGTCTTCATTTTTTATTGTCTTTAGTAGAGGAAAATTTAAGCAAACACTAGAGGAATAATGTTCTTTATAAATCTCACTAGACGTAGACTGATTTGATTAAGTTTATTGTTCACAATATTATTTTGAAACTGTGTCAAAGGAAATATATTTTTAACTCACTGAAAATTTTAAATTTTGAAACAAAGTTTGGAGTCAGTCATGTTGCAGGCATGGGTTTAATGTAATATATATTTTTTAATAGCTTTAAGCTATTAATAAAAAAAAAATATATATATATATATATTTAATTAAACCCATGACTGACTATAACCTTTGGTTCAAAATTTAAAATTTACTACTATTTTTACATCAATTTGAAAAAATATTTTTATTGATTTACTTTTGTGGGATTGTTAACATAAGTGTACCCTTTTATTAAAAGAGTAAAGTTTTGATTAACACAAATGTTCAAAAGTTTGCGTACCATTGAAATAATAATCATTTTTGTAAAAAGTACCTACCAGATTCCAAATAATCTTCTTTCAGTACTTTACCAATTTGAAAAATGCAACTTATTTAGTTGGCTACAACATTTTTATTTTTTTCAAGGCCGATGCAAATATTTAAAAAAGTTTTTGTCCCTCGGCCCAGGCCGTGGTCAAGGGGAGGGGGAGCAAAAAAATAAAAAAAATATAAAAATTTAAATAACAAGCCATAGTCTTCACATTTAAATGAAAAAAGTGTTTTAAAATGCATTTTACACTAGTTCAGTTGTTTTGCAATCATTAGTTTTCAAAAAATTTAAGATCTGACAAAAACAAAAAATGAATCGAAAAAAAAGATTTTGCATCGAAAATTTTCAAAAAATCTTAAGATTTTTTAATAAACCCAAACATGCTAAAAATTATTTTAAACGCAGGAGAATGTATTTTAATTTGATTTCAGCTGGTTGCACTTGAATTTTCATTGAAATTTTGAAGTTTATTGTAAAAATATTTGTTTTGCCCCCTGATTTTTCGGGCCAATTTTGAAGGGGGAGGGGGGGGGGGTGACAAAAACTTTAAAAAATATTTTTGCAATTCCGTTGTGAAACTACTTACTTTTCCTGTCATTCTTGAACGACGAAACAGCCTACTTTTCTGTACCAAAAATAACAGAATTGAATAGTAATCCTTTTCAAAACAAATGCTGAAAAGTTCTACTTTTCAGCACTGAAATGGATGCTGAAAAGTTCTACTTTTCAGCACTGAAATGGATGCTGAGAAGTTGCACTTTTCAGCACTTGTTAGGAAAAGTTATACTTTTCAACATTTTTTTTGATTTAAACGATTCATTGACTCAATGCATGGTCATTTGTTCTATAATTCTATTCAAAGGGTGTTTTTCGGAATTGCAAAAAATGTTGTATGGAACTCGTTGCAAAACTTGATTTTTTCATCACTCGTCGTATTTATCCAACTCGGTGAACCTCGTTGGATAAAAATACCACTCGTGCTGAAAAAATCTTCTTTTTGCAACATGTTGCATAAACTACTATTGTACCCCAGCCTAAGGGATCCTAAAAAATACGTTTTCAACTCATCACCCTAAAAGTGCATGTGTGCAACTCGAGGATGCATTCACTCATGCTGGGGCTTTAGCGATGTATATCTCTTTTACTGAAAAAAACCCCGCACCCAACAGCCCCTACACACCCATTTCAAACCTCAATTCTATGTGTGTGTGCGTGTTTCTGTGCGTTGGTGCGTGCGTTTGTGTGCAGCAAATATCAACCTCACATCCGGTGTGGCAAAAAAGTATCCCAAACTGGGCTCCCACCACCGTGCTTGCAACCCCCAGATTCGATCCCCGCATCAACCCAGAGTTGTTGTTGTTGCGGGTCGAATGCATATCTCGCCTGATGCTATGTGCAATAGTGGGAAAGGATTTCGCGGCCTGCGATTCCGAATAAGAGACCTCGTAGCGCAGCTGAGCCACCAAAAACGTGTGTGCGGGTGTGTGCTGTTGGATAGTGGTTGTTTCTCCACGGTTTTCTCCACAGATTTGAAATTGAATGTGATTTTATCAGTTTAATACTTTGAGAGTTTGTCTCGTCAAAATATATAGATAATTCATATCGCTAGATTTAAATATGTGTACAACTCAAAGCCTCCAAAATTTGCCCACTGTGTCCGTCAGCTTGCCCAAAGGGACCCCTCGCGAAAAAAGGAAAGTAGCGGTCGACGAGGGCGCGCCTGGTTGGTTATATATGGCCTGTTTTGTTTCATAAACCCTGCACCCCGCCCAAATCGCTCCCAGCGTCACGTGTGTCTTCCTCACTCATTACTTCCTCCGACGTCGTTCGTTGCATTTGCCGTTGTTTTGCTCCTACCACGAATTGGCGGAAAGAAGAACCAACGGCGGAGGTGGTGGTGGGCATTTTCCCGTCCAGCCTTGCATTGCTGTCTCCATGTGCAACACCGCCCGGACTAAAAGTGCATTTCAATCGGTCGCGCTTGCAAGTCCTCGTCACCGTCAACCACTCGCAGATCCCTGTCCTGGGCCGAAAATGGGCACGGTGGGATAGAATTTATCAAATCCTTGTAAGAAATGTACTTTTTGAGTATGAAACTCACAACAGCAAACTGAAGCCCGAGTTTCAATTATGAGTAAAAAGCACTCGGCATGAATGACTTCTCCATCTCCATCAGAACAACGAAATGTTCTGCTGACACCAGCAATAGAATCTGCTGGTAGGTACCGAAAAAAAATATAACTCATCGTGAATCAGTGCAAAGATAGCGGATCTTTGTTCAAGCAAAAAAAAAAAAATAGCTGTATTAGTAATTTTACTAGCTTCCATAACACCAGCGATTCCAGGTTAGCTGCTAATTTTAGAGCAAAAATCAGATAAAGCTTACAAATCGACGCTGTCGTGCTTTATTATCGCAAGTCGCAAGTCGCAAGAGCACGCAATGTAAACAATAACAAACACGAAACTTTAAAATCGAATCAAAGGCAAATTACATTATCACAAGTAGAACTTTGGCGGAGAGTGAAGGGAAAGTTGCAGCAAACTCGTTCACGTACTTTTCTGCTGTTAGTAAATTCTCTCTTAGTTAGTCATTTCTCTCCATTTTTAGCTTTCTTTCAAAAAATAAAAAAAAAAAACTAACTTAATCCACCTATGTGGTTGGAGCCTTCCTCACTTATTACCAACAATTGCTGATATGATGGAATTGTACAAAAATTTCATCTATTTTTAAGATCCAGAATAAAAAAGAACATAAATATCACTTAAGTGGCCATACCTCGAGACAAGGTTGCCAGATCATCAATGTTTTAAACTTGTTGGAAAGGTCTTTTGATAACCTAACCAACAATGGGTCGGATGGTGGATCCGGACATGGTTTACATACATTTAAGTGAGATCCGGCTTCCAAAAAGTACATAAATATCACTTAAGTGGCCATACCTAGAGACAGGGTTGCCAGATCTTCAATGTTTTGGACTCGTTGGAAAGGTCTTTTGATAACCTTACCAACAATGGGTCGGATGGTGGATCCGGACATGGTTTACATACATTTAAGTGAGATCCGGCTTCAAAAAAGTACATAAATATCACTTAAGTGGCCATACCTCGAGACAGGGTTGCCAGATCTTCAATGTTTTGGACTCGTTGGAAAGGTCTTTTGATAACCTAACCAACGATGGGTTGAATGGTGGATCCGGACATAGTTAATACATTTAAGTGAGATCCGGCTTCAAAAAAGTTCATAAATGTCACTTAAGTGGCCATATCTCGAGACAGGGTTGCCAGATTTTCAATGTTTTGGACTCGTTGGAAAGGTCTTTTGATAACCTAACCAACAATGGGTCGGATGATGGATCCGGACATAGTTTACATACATTTAAGTGAGATCCGGCTTCAAAAAAGTACATAAATATCACTTAAGTGGCCATACCTTGAGACAGGGTTGCCAGATCTTCAATGTTTTGGACTCGTTGGAAAGGTCTTTTGATAACCTAACCAACGATGGGTTGAATGGTGGATCCGGACATAGTTTACATACATTTAAGTGAGATCCGGCTTCAAAAAAGTTCATAAATGTCACTTAAGTGGCCATATCTCGAGACAGGGTTGCCAGATCTTCAATGTTTTGGACTCGTTGGAAAGGTCTTTTGATAACCTAACCAACGATAGGTCGGATGGTGGATCCGGACATAGTTTTCATACATTTAAGTGAGATCCGGCTTTCAAAAAGTACATAAATATCACTTAAGTTTCCATACCTCGAGACAGGGTTGCCAGATCTTTAATGTTTTGAACTCGTTGGAAAGGTGTTTTGATAACCTAACCAACGATGGGTCGGATAGTGGATCCGGACATAGTTTACATACATTTAAGTGAGATCCGGCTTCCAAAAAGTACATCAATATCACTTAAGTGGGCATATCTCGAGACAGGGTTGCCAGATCATCAATGTTTTGGACTCGTTGGAAAGGTCTTTTGATAACCTAACCAACGATGGGTCGGATGATGGACCCGGAGAAAGTTTACATACATTTAAGTGAGATCCGGATATATGTGAAAACACATTTTAATACATAACTATTGAACTACTTATCGAAACTTCAATCTGTATAAAACTCGATCTATGGGACCCTAAACCAAGTCGAATGCAACAGGTTCGGGTCAAATCGGTTCAGCCAGTGCCGAGAAACATGAGCTAGTTTTTTGGTCACATACATACATACACACACACATACACACAGACATTTGTTCAGTTTTCGATTCTGAGTCGATATGTATACATGAAGGTGGGTCTACGACGTTTTTATACAAAGTTCATTTTTAGAGCAGGATTATAGCCTTACCTCAGTGAGGTAGGCAAAAATGTGGTTGCATAACTTTTTTGGCTGGAGAAAACCCTGCAAAAGCCGCATAAGTTATTCAAATTATTCATCACAAATAGGGAACCTTAGCACAAAAATGTTTAGCCCGATCGCAAAACTTTTTATTTGGTTTAGGCTCTTTTCAAATGGAATTGCTGAATATATAAACTCTATCTATTTTTAAGAACACATTTATAAAACCTCGCAAAACCCACCGTGACGTTATTTGATGCAACTAGCGCCTATATTGCACCAGGAGCCTAGTACTGTTGTCCAAAAATTCGCTTTTCCTCATATGTGTGCCTCGAGTGCAGTGTGTATGTGTGTGTGATTGCACACGTACATAGCGAAGCATTATCGCGAGTACAACGAGGCAACGAGACTAGGTTGAAAAACACGCACTGCTAACAGGGTATAAAAAAAAGAATGCATTTCACATCGCGAACGCAGAAAAAGCCAGCTGCTCTTCCAGCGGGGAACAAAAAAAAATACCTCGCGGAATCCCTGGGCCTAAAACCCGTGCCGGGGTGGCTGGCTGTCGGAGTGATGCTCGCGCACAAAACTACCTGAGCCCAGGTCCATCAGGCTGTTGTGAGAAGTTCTCGAGTGAACTGCAAAAGATTTAAATTTCTTGAACTAGGTTTGGATTTATTCGTCAACATTATTTTTAGAATTTGCGAATGGTTAGTAAAACACGTTTCTTATGGAAAACTTTTGAAAAGCTAACCAAACACCAAACTATGTGGAAATCCAGAGAACCGCTCAGATGAAGCGTGTGTGTTTGTGTGGGAGCATCCTTCGTACACAGCACATCAAGTTTGTCAAGTTGCACAAGCACGAGCACTAATGCGTTTCATCCGGTTGATGGAAAATGCATAAAACACGCATGCCCCTCCCTGGGTAACGGAGGAGAAGAAGAGTGATTGAAGAGTGGGGCCACATGAAAAAACTCATCTGGGGCTTATGTGGAGCACGAGGCACCCGATATTAGAGGTGAAAATGATGCGAGCTGGAATTTGGGTGATTTTTTTTTGAGGGATATTTGATGTTGTTTGACGCACAACCAATATTGAATGTTTCAGGAAGCAAGCAAAGAATTGAACAAAATTGCATACAGGAACAACTATCTAAGTGTCTTCACTTCTTCACTTCTTCACTTCTTCACTTCTTCACTTCTTCACTTCTTCACTTCTTCATTTCTTCACTTCTTCACTTCTTCACTTCTTCACTTCTTCACTTCTTCACTTCTTCACTTCTTCACTTCTTCACTTCTTCACTTCTTCACTTCTTCACTTCTTCACTTCTTCACTTCTTCACTTCTTCACTTCTTCACTTCTTCACTTCTTCACTTCTTCACTTCTTCACTTCTTCACTTCACTTCTTCACTTCTTCACTTCTTCACTTCTTCACTTCTTCACTTCTTCTTCTTCTTCACTTCTTCACTTCTTCACTTCTTCACTTCTTCACTTCACTTCTTCACTTCTTCACTTCACTTCTTCACTTCTTCACTTCTTCACTTCTTCACTTCTTCACTTCTTCACTTCTTCACTTCTTCACTTCTTCACTTCTTCACTTCTTCACTTCTTCACTTCTTCACTTCTTCACTTCTTCACTTCTTCACTTCTTCACTTCTTCACTTCTTCACTTCTTCACTTCTTCACTTCTTCACTTCTTCACTTCTTCACTTCTTCACTTCTTCACTTCTTCACTTCTTCACTTCTTCACTTCTTCACTTCTTCACTTCTTCACTTCTTCAAGACAATTTAGAATATATTTTATTTTTTTAAATGTTTCATTCAAATGACCTGATGTTTATGTAAACTAACTTGCATACTGGAATGGTTCAAGACAGCCAGACGGAGCAATCAAATTACTGTTTCCAGTGTAACATGCAAGAGCAAATATTTATAACAAATTACGGTTGGGAGTCACAGGTCATTTCCTGGGACTTGACTAATAAATATAAATCTCCAGCACTCCAGAATACGAAACCCGGGCCTGATGATGATGGGCTCCGCCAGCAGATGGTGGGGCATCATTTGCGCAGCAGAGTGAAATATATTTTACCATGCCCGAAGCCCTTTCTTCCAATCAACAGCACTAGCAAACTAGTTACTCGAAATGGCAGGGAGGGAAACGAGAGTTATAAAATGAAAAGAAAACCTTTTTGCAGAAACGGAGGTTACAAAATGGGCACCAGCAGTGTGGGTGTGGGAGGGAAAATGGTCCGTTCGTTGATTGCGAAATGTTTAATTATTCCATCCGAAGATAAATATAAAAGAAGCACTCGTTCCATTCCCTGAATCCTGAATAGCAAAGGCAGCAGCAGCATCATCTTTCGATTTGTCCCCTCGTCTGTGACAGAATAGGGAACAGGGAGCAGGATGGTGGTTCTCAACTTCTGCTGGTTTGGTTTTGCCCTGATGGGCAAATGCAAAGAGATAAAATGTAATTTTTTTTTCTCCTTCATTTTTCTGTCCAACCATACAATGATGAGATTCCCAGAGTAGTTTCTGTAGGAAACAGGACTCCCAACCCACCAGCCCGGGTGCCAATCTTTGTTTGCTCGGAGATATCCTGGAGAACTAACTTTTTCCTTCTTATGTAAACCCGTTACCTTCTGCTAGTCCATGTAAAAAGGACGAGTTTTCTCTGGCAGCAGAAGCAACATTCGGAGACCAAGGATTCCCAGGACCAACTCGGCACTGTGTGTACCGACGAGGGGTAATGTGGGGTGGGGAATTATAAAAAGGACTTTGTATGCATAGGAAATGAATGTGCTTCTGGTTCTTGCGATAAGAGACGGAGAGAAACTCTACAGCAGCAGAAGTAGAAAAAAAATAAAAGAAAAAAAGTTGAATTTGCTCGTTGCATTGAAAAGTTTACATTCTTTGCCTGACACAGATGACTTTGTGCAATCATTTCCAATTCAAACATTCTCGTGCTATCGCACTGCTGGGGGATGCCTTCGCCAGATCCTTTTCCATTTTAATTTGAATCAGCCAGATATTTGCAAACAGAAATGAATTTGTTTGACGATTCCGACTGACGTCAAGTCATGATAAGAGAACAGAATCCGCCCATTTGAGACCATTAACGCAGCAATGGTGACACTTTACCTTAAACTTTATGGCTCGTATAAAAATCGCAAGTAATTTAGCAGAGTTTTATTGCCTGCAAGGGGCCAAAGCATCCGTCCATTTCGGGCTGGAGCAGGACCATCATCACCATCACACCAGAGGAGCTCGCTCCGATGGACGAGGAATGCGTTCATTGAAAATTACGGTCTCTTATGGTGGTCCAGGGCTCCTTGCTGGATAGCTGATGCCAACCAACGGACATTCCTTTGACCTGATACCCATCCACTAACCTTTGGCAGTGTGTATCGGATCAGGAAACTCCAGTAGATGCCGGCACAAATGCCCTCGGGGCGAGGACGAAGTCTCCGGAGAAGGAGGAACCATTTCGTATTTGATGTTGCTGGCACTAGCAAGAGGATGTTGGTTGATGATGCCGTAGTTTAATAGCTCGAAATATAATAGCTTTTTCACGGGGCAAGCAGCCGCTCCAAACGGTAATTCTATAATCATAAAAGTTGAACATTTTCTGGAAAGCTTGGATGATGCACGTTACGGGTTAGGATGGAAATGGCCGGATGTTTGCATTTTAATACTTAATCAAATTTGACTAATCACTTCAGACTATATTTATAACTATTTCTATCACTAAACAACTAACCCTATTTCACACCACAACAAGTGAAGAAGTGAAGAAGTGAAGAAGTGAAGAAGTGAAGAAGTGAAGAAGTGAAGAAGTGAAGAAGTGAAGAAGTGAAGAAGTGAAGAAGTGAAGAAGTGAAGAAGTGAAGAAGTGAAGAAGTGAAGAAGTGAAGAAGTGAAGAAGTGAAGAAGTGAAGAAGTGAAGAAGTGAAGAAATGAAGAAGTGAAGAAGTGAAGAAGTGAAGAAGTGAAGAAGTGAAGAAGTGAAGAAGTGAAGAAGTGAAGAAGTGAAGAAGTGAAGAAGTGAAGAAGTGAAGAAGTGAAGAAGTGAAGAAGTGAAGAAGTGAAGAAGTGAAGAAGTGAAGTGAAGAAGTGAAGAAGTGAAGAAGTGAAGAAGTGAAGAAGTGAAGAAGTGAAGAAGTGAAGAAGTGAAGAAGTGAAGAAGTGAAGAAGTGAAGAAGTGAAGAAGTGAAGAAGTGAAGAAGTGAAGAAGTGAAGAAGTGAAGAAGTGAAGAAGTAAAGAAGTGAAAAGAAGAAGAAGAAGAAAGAAGTGAAGAAGTGAAGAAGTGAAGAAGTGAAGAAGTGAAGAAGTGAAGAAGTGAAGAAGTTAAGAAGTGAAGAAGTGAAGAAGTAAAGAAGTGAAGAAGTGAAGAAGTGAAGAAGTGAAGAAGTGAAGAAGTGAAGAAGTGAAGAAGTGAAGAAGTGAAGAAGTGAAGAAGTGAAGAAGTGAAGAAGTGAAGAAGTGAAGAAGTGAAGAAGTGAAGAAGTGAAGAAGTGAAGAAGTGAAGAAGTGAAGAAGTGAAGAAGTGAAGAAGTGAAGAAGTGAAGAAGTGAAGAAGTGAAGAAGTGAAGAAGTGAAGAAGTGAAGAAGTGAAGAAGTGAAGAAGTGAAGAAGTGAAGAAGTGAAGAAGTGAAGAAGTGAAGAAGTGAAGAAGTGAAGAAGTGAAGAAGTGAAGAAGTGAAGAAGTGAAGAAGTGAAGAAGTGAAGAAGTGAAGAAGTGAAGAAGTGAAGAAGTGAAGAAGTGAAGAAGTGAAGAAGTGAAGAAGTGAAGAAGTGAAGAAGTGAAGAAATGAAGAAGTAAAGAAGTGAAGAAGTGAAGAAGTGAAGAAGTGAAGAAGTGAAGAAGTGAAAAAGTGAAGAAGTGAAGAAGTGAAGTAGAGCGTCCAATTTCCCGTCCCGGGAAAAAAAATCCCGGGAATTCCCGGGATTTCCCGGAAAAAAAATATTTCCCTTTTCCCGGGAAATTTGTAAATTTCCCGGGAATTCCCGAAATACAAGCAGAAGTATACATTTTCCTACCTTTTTGGCACCAATGTTTTAAAATTATACAAAAAATAATATTTGGAGATTTGATTTTTTTTAGTTCCATCTACTGTTCATTTTAACAAATCAACTTGTCTGTAAATTTCATGTCAAGATTTAATTCAGATAATATTTATTTCTGATGCATTCACCACTAGGAATACCGTCAGTGGGGGTGACATTGGGTCTGGGGGGTGAGATTGGGTCAAAGTGATTTTTTACGGATTTTACCATTTCTCAGATTCTTTTCAATGAAACTGAATTCTGTTAAAAGGGTTGTGTAGGGGACATCTTAAGATGACTTCGCTGAAAAAAAATCGTTCATAGATCATATCCTGTTATTTTGGCAGATGTCTAAAGTTGGGATACGTTTTTGGCCAAAAATGACCTCTCGAAAAATCATTTTTCTAATATTTTTGTTAGAATTGCTCGAAAACTACCCAAGTGTTTGAAAATCTCCACTTCAAACATTGTAGCGTGTCAATACGATTCCCTCGAACAAGAAACGCTGTTGGATGACTTGTTTTTACCATATCTTTGTATTTCAGCATCATTTTAGTTTCATTTGACCCAATGTCACCCCTCTAAGGGGTGAGATTGGGTCAATTTTCAAACAATTGGCATTTAAGGTAGTGTTCATCAAAATCGACCATATTTTGGGAAAATGTTAGTAAACTATCTAAGAACAAATCTACGTTAAAAGATTTTCGATGTTATTTAAATTGTTTTTGTTATTAAGAAATTTCGAGAGGTGTTTCGTTTTTTGACCCATAGTCACCCCCACTGACGGTATTGTTTGCTTATACGTTGGACAAGAAAACTTACGCTGTTATGGAATGAATAGAAACTATTTTATTTTTGACAACCTTTTTGAATGTTTTTTTTTTGTTATATCATTTGAAAATAAGATATTTACATCTTCCGGCCAAGATCAACATTGAGATTTGTTTGACTTTTTTTTACCCTGAACATGTTGGATGGAAACTGAACTGATATAATTAAATTTTTAAAAAAGGTTTGTGTAAGAAGAATTTGTTTCTAAGTATTCGAGAAATTACAGATTGAAGTTATAAATTTATGAAACACGTGAGCTATCAAGGGCGTAAGAGGGTTATATATGAAAAAATATCGTTGAATTTCAACCACTTTTAAATGCTCAACATTATTTTAATCTAATTAATTTATTAGGCGGAATACCATATAACTAAACCATGAAAAACCATTTAAAAACAACTTCGTATCAAATTTTCAAGATGAAAAATAGTGTTTCAGGTTAAAAAGTGCTAGAAATTAGATTTTTAAGTTAAATTCAATGATTATTTATTTATTCACACGTTGATTTTTTAGTTTTTTTTTTATTTTAACTTTATGGCCACTGAGACAAATTTAAAAGCAATTTTATGGTTGTGGAGCATAGATTTTCACTGTCCAAACACATTGATTTAAAAAAATCCTTCTCAACAAAAATACTAATAATATTTTTTTTCATTTTGGACGATTTGAGTGATTTCAAAATTAGAAAGTTTATATATTTTCTCAAAGTTGCATGATTTTTTACAAGCAGTCAAGCAATTAATTGATCCTCACACTCATTTTGACCATTAAAGTTGTTGTTCTATACAATTTCGTTGCAGAAGATTAACCAGAAACAGGATTAGAATAATTAAATAATTAAATTTAAAATTTCCCGGGAAATTTGTTGAAAATTTCCCGTTTCCCGGGAATTTTGTAACCCCGGGAAATTGGACGCTCTAAAGTGAAGAAATGAAGAATTTAAGAAGTGAAGAAGTGAAGAAGTGAAGAAATGAAGAATTTAAGAAGTGAAGTACTGAATGTTACGCCTTCTAAATCAAACGAACTTGAATCAATACACCTATTAAGAAAATGTACGCCGTTTACCGTTAACCCCAAAAATGTCTATAAATTTACATCAGGTGCCTCGTAACTGTCCAATAAAGAATAATCAATTGCTTTCAATTACCACAACTCTTCCTGGCGAAGAAACCGCTTTTACCATCCCGTAATGGGCTTTCTCTTAAGGTCCCATCTGGTTTACACTTAAGTTGATTTGAAATGGTTCATTAGCAAAGTCGTTTTTGGGGAGAAAAAGCAACCATGTTACTTAGCTGATTGAGCTCCTTTTTTTGTTCAATAGAAACGACCAGTGGAGGAATTTGCATCGTGAATATTTTAATTATTCGCCCGAAATGGTGACCGTTACGGTCCTTAATCGATGAAAATGGAAACCAATAAATTAATTACATTTCCTTCGCGCTGTGGCAAACGAGGACGCAGTCATCTTGGAGAGTGTTTAAGCCACATGTGACCCGCCTCTTGCACGTTGTTACAGAACTTTGTATTTTATTCAATAGTCAGCGCACAAGACAAAGCTTCGAAGGTACGCTCGTCGCACTAATGTATCAACAATGTAATACAAGCTGAGCAATTTATAAAATTAAAAACACCCAAGCGAACTCAAGTGAAAAGTGTCCTGACACCCCATGCTCGGGTGGTCGTCACAGTTTTCCTCTGTAGTTTCCCTCAGTACAATGTGGTGTGTCTTTTCCCCGATCCATTCGAAACAGTAGCAAAAAGAAAATGGATGAAAAAAAAAATTACATCATCTCATAATACTGTACAACATTTAATTCATTTCCCATTCTAAATGGTTTCTCATCCTAAACTCGGAGCGAGAAGCTTCTGCTGCTTGGTTGAATGTTCCTCCACATTGGAGGAGGAATTTGCTCGAGAGCTTTACCAAGAAGCAGAACGGTCTTTGCGGGCAACTCAACTAGCATCCATAGGTTGAGCTTCATCCCAACTGGTGCCGGAGCTAGAGACCAATCGTGAGGTGCACTATTTCATCCTAGAAGTGCACAGCACAAAACTGGCATTGTGCACCGCCTCTAGGGTAGTTCCTCAAGTATAATATTAGATTTGAAAAAAACTATTTCTAAATTTTCCCAGAACCACCACCGACATTCATTCACTTGCCAAGGGAAGAAATTTCCGCAAAAGAGAAAATAATTGTGAAACTCAAACTCAGGGAAATTGCTTCAAAGCAGTCGGGCAGGATGCGTTTGTACGATGATCATGAGTTGCATGAGTCACATGCTACCGTGGAACGAGTCCGGGATTTGCCAACCGACAACCGACCGACTGTGTTCACTGAGCAAGAGGTCAGAGCTGCCTGGTGGGGCCTGTGGTGTTTATGTCCATGTCAAAAAACACCACCCGTTCTCAAACAATGCTCACTCATACCTCTCCCGCAAAAGGGCTTCGAGGCGTAGACCACCACAACACAAGAGAGTACAGAAGAGCGGTTCTAATGCCAAACATGCAGATAATGGGCTCCACCATGTTTGAAACTGAGGCATGATTTGGGAATCTTTAATGATGATTGTTTTTTCCTCATTTATTATTTACGAAAGAAAATTTATAAGTAAGCATTAACGACAATTCTTTGTGTTATCATTTGTTTGTGAAACTACTGTCCATGGTGGAATTTGCACAATTTCCTCTAATTTCATTTTATAGCAGATTCTAATAGAGAATGCAAGTTTTGACAACAAAACTCGCAACAAATTTAACCGACATAATAACAAAGTACTTGGTGAAACGAACTCAATAATCCCAAGTCCTGGGAACAATGTTGGTTGAGATAATCGAATATATTAAATGAAATAAAGATTATTATTATTTTATACATCAACTCGTTTGTGAAAATTCACTTCCATTTCCCGGATATCGCCGAACACATTTGTGACATAGACCAATTTCTCATCCAAATGATCGGGCTATCTTGTAACACGTCATATAAATTGTTTGAATATGCGAAAAAAATCAGGTTTTGAACAAATTGATGTTCATAAAAATATTCTGATTAATTCGGTTAAACCATTGATTTCTTTCCTTAGTTTGTATGGGAATTCTGTGCACACTTTTGACACGTGCTTTTCAGATTTGTGTTTACATAATTTACTGTAACTTTTGATTTGTGTAACCTAAATAGTTGAAACATGAATCGATTGTTAAGCGATAGTAAACGAGCCGATTGCTTCAACATTTCATTCATAGTTTAAAAAATATTTAACCATTTAAACTTTTAAAATCGATTTCGCGAAAAGTACTAACAAGTCGTTTTTAAAAGATAGCACACAACAGACGATATGTCGATTCAGCTCTCAATAGATCGGGAAATAACCCCTCTCAAGCTTGCTCTTTTTTCCTAAAACTTTTGAAAAAGTACACCGAGGGACAATTTGAAAAAATAATTTGTAGGCATTTAAATATTTGAAATAACATTTTCAATCTCCAAAACCAAGTTTAAAACGACGATTTGAGGAAATTTTATTAAATTATGTTTATGAATTAAAAAAACATTCATGTTTAAAAATATGTCCGTCTTGGAACGGTTCTATCAAAAGACCAAAGTTTCAAGAAGAACCGAACTCTTTTTGGTAAACATGCACATTATTCATACACCCATATGCATTGCATGATTTAGTGCATTTAGCATGATTCACAAATGCCCGAATAAAATTTAACGACGTAAAGTTTTTTCATGCAATAACAAATCATAAAATCATGAATTTTTTTATGAGTTCATAAAGTGTAGAAATGTTTTCATGATATTATGAATAGTTGATATTTGTGATTTCATGAACGAAAATTCATGAATGTTTGTAAAAATATTTGAATCATGAATAAAATTCATAAATTCATGAATTTGTATTCACGATTTTATCTATCAAATTCATGAAGCATTGAAAAGTATCACGTATCTCGAAAACTTTTTTTTCGTGTAGTGAACCGGCTCTTTTGAGTGGCTCAGCGGTACATCCAGTACTGGACATCGGCATACGAGAGGAGCACGATTCGGTAGTAAAATGGTACTGTGTGCGGACTGAGAGGATAAATCCCGAAACTACCGAGAGTACTTTACTCATGGGTTCATCTTCAAAAAAAGTTCATCTATCAAAAAAAAAAAAAAATACCGGTACCGAGACTCGAACCCAAGACCTTCGAGATATTCATGGTTCGATGATTAAGTGGCGGTCATTTGTCCATATAAGCCACTCAATAGGATGAACTCTTCCAATGAACGAATGAACACGCGAGAGAACTTTCCTCCTGTTTCTTTTCGTGAGGACTATCCCCTCGTTCTTTAACTTTGGGTGTATTGATCAGCCTTTGAGAAGTTGCGAAACGAGGAAAGTTACACAGCAAAAAATCCGATGGTAAAATCTCATGCACATCACCTTCGTCAAATTAACCAATTAATATTACACACTGTATGTACAATTTTTGCAAACACAAAAAAAATTGCAACCGACGGGATTCAAACCCAGCACCAATAGGAAGGACTGGCGCATTAGCCCGCTCGGCTATCAAACCGATGAAAAGCTGTTAGGATAAACCCATATATTAGCTTCACATTTCGATCAAATAGGTTTCCCATACTAGTGGGCTACATATTTCAGGGTTTAATATTGCATAAAATTTCATAAAATAATGAAAACTTTATTTTACACCCAGGCCTATTACACGCAGCTGGATTACTATTTTCATTGCTGTGTATCATCTGTGGCACGTGGATGTAACTTCTGGAGGTACTGGTTTAAAAGCAGTAGTAGCAACTACTGCTTATGCTTAGCCGGGTCTTTTGGGCGGCTTGTTCTTTTTTGCCCACCTAGAATTTTCAATTTAAATATTTTGATAAATTAAAACCTAAATCTGGCCGAAGTTTATTCATTGCAGTCATCAGCTGCATTCATTCGCTCTTTTATAGTTTTTACGTTAGTTTTAAGTTGTAAACTAAGGACCTTCTGCATTAGAAATCTCTGAATTGCTGAATCAACATACTTTAATTAAAAAAATGAACATGCTGGTTTATTAAAAAGAGCTGAAAAATCATAGATTGTAAATGAACAACTTATAATACAGTCATGCCATTGCATGTTTCACAAACTGCAATACTTATTTGGTTTTTTTCATATATTTTATAGCCAAGGAAGGCTTAAAATTCGTACAGGTTTTTATTTTCGTTACAATTTTAATCGTGGACTGGACAAAACCTAACAATATTTAATGTAGCATTGTATTAACTATTTGATGTTGATTGACGAGATTTTACCGATTTATTTGGTAAGATTTTTTTTCTTATACTGCCTCATTAATTTAAAACCTGAACATAAAGCGCCCGCCCGTTTTGATCAACTGAACTCATAATCTAGAGGTCGCCGGTTCGAATTCCGCGGGGTCTTTACTTACATACACTAAGGAGACCAGGGTGGCGAAGTCCTTGTTGATAAAAAGAAAACACAAGTTAAAAACGAGGATCAAACAAACAATGATACATTGTCCCACATTTGTCACTTTTTATATCCAACAAAATCATTCCACCACCCCCGTCGTCGCCGTTCTGGTCAGCGCGACGACGATTGCATTATCAACAGGTAACATCGATTTAATGTCATTGAACGCCCAAAAATTTACATACAAACAAACCCCGCGGCCCGCCGTCCCCGCAAACGGGAGGCCAGGTCGAGGACCCACAAAACTGTCAAGGTTAATATTAAATTTGTTTAAATTATCAATCAGCTGAGATTTTTTTTTATTCATTCGCACCTCCTCCCTCCTCGTCTGACCCCGTTTTCGCCGGTTATTTTCGCGGTAGGTCTGGCCAGGGTAAATGATTGCCCCCAGAGTAGCAGCTGTTTTCGCAGAGGTGGTGGGGTGAGCAGAAAATTTCGGCATTTTCAAATTGCCGAAAATATCATTATGTATGGCCGCCGCTGCAGGCCTCTCTGGTGAACGGTTGCACAGCGTTGGCCTCGACCGAGAAGGTCGTCGGCGGTAGTTGCTTCTCATTGGTAGGGGTGCGCAAGTCTAAGATTATGGTAAAATTTGAAACTTGATAGTCTACAAACATCCAGAAATCAGGATAGAGACACACACACTCTTACTGATCATAGTTACACTAAAATTAAATATAAAAGACTCGATAGTTTATTAATCACATAGAAAACTACTTAAACTGAACATCTCTGCGGAACCACCAAAAGTCGGCGTCCCTTGGTCATTTATTGCCAACTGCCGGGAGAGCGCGACTTGCCACCGAAAAGAGTACAGGACAAGCCAATAACATGAAACTGACGCGATTGAGTGGATTCCAATGCTACTTTCATTGTTATCCGAGCATTCGTTGGTGAAGGTTGTCTGAATCAACATGACTCGTCGCGTCCCGGCGCAAAACGCCGGCAATATTGCCCTACCTGCGGCTCAAGCAGGCAAAAAAGTGGGAATTTCCAAAAGGAAGGTTGAGGCCTCAACTGATGGCCAAAAACCGGGAATTTCCAAAAGGAAGGTGCTTTTGGAAGTGACATCGAACAGCAAAAAGACGAAAAAGAGCGACGGTACTGTACCGATGGATGAGGAGGAGGAGAACTCTTCATCGCACGAGGAGCAGCTTTTGAAGAACAACAAGTTCGCTGGACTGCCTGACGAGGACCAGGTAGCGGAAGCAAAGGAGAATGAAGTGAAACAGCGAAAGGAGAAACTGCCTCCTTTTATGTGCGGCAATCAGCAGCAACGATCGACTTTCGAGCGGGGCTGGTTGAACTCATCAAGTCTGGGAAAGTCCTAGGCAACATTCGTCTGTGTCAGGACGGATTTAAGGTGCTGGTGCAATCCAGGCAGCACTATCAACTGGTCAAGGATTACTTGACCGAAAACGAGGCGGAGTACTTTACCCATGATGTCGTCATGGATAAGCCGTACAAAATCGTCGTCAGAGGTCTGTACGACATGCCAGTGGAGGAATTAGCTGCCGAGCTAAAAGTTTTGAAACTGGATGTGTTGGCCGTGCACAAAATGAGCCGACGCAACAAAGACATCAAGTACCGTGACCAGCTCTACCTGCTGCATTTGGCTAAGGGATCGACGACGCTTCCTGAGCTGAAGGCAATTCGAGCGGTTTTCAACATTATCGTGTCGTGGGAGCGATACCGACCAGTGCATCGTGACGTCACACAATGCTTCAACTGCCTGGGCTTCGGGCACGGAGGTAAGAACTGCCACCTGAAGCGTCGTTGCGCCAAATGTGGTACCGATGCGCACATCACATCCCAGTGCATCCAAGATTCGCTGGTGAAGTGCCTCAACTGCAACGGTGAGCACTCGTCAACCGACCGAAAGTGCCCCAAGAGAGCTGAGTTCGTGAAAATTCGGCAGCAAGCATCGACGAAGAATCAGCCTCAGCGTCGTAGAACTCCTCCAGCCCTGGTGGAGCAAAATTTCCACCTCTTCAACCGCGACGCCAGGTCCCGAACTTGGCACCGTTGCCGTTGGATCCCAGGAAGAGAGCTGAGATGAATCATCCACGGCCGGGTTCCAGCCAGGAGCCGAGACCGCCACCACCGGGCTTCAGCCAGGAGCCAAGACCAACCCAAGAACCAGCAGTTGAGGAAAATGGTAATGATCTTTACACCTCAACCGAACTCCTCAATATTTTCAAACAGATGTCCGCTGCACTGCGTGGATGCAAAACCAAGACCCAGCAGATTGAAGTGCTGACCTCGTTCGTCATCCAGTATGGATCGTAGGTCCCTCAAGCTGCTGAATTGGAACGCTTGCTCCATTAGGAGGAAGAATTTAGAGCTGGTGGATTTTCTTCGCGAGAAGGAGATCGACGTAGCTGCCATCACGGAAACTCATCTGAAGCCCGGTGAAAAAGTTTATCTGCAAAACTACAAGATCGCGACGCAGCTCGATAGGACCACCTCTGGAGGAGGAGGTGTGCTTGTCGCTGTTCATCGTGATCTCAAGCCACGCCGGCTGCCACACTTCAAGCTGGACATCATCGAGGCCGTTGGGGTGGAAATTCCCACTTCTGTTGGCCCAGTACTCTTCATTGCTGCATACTGCCCACGTCAGGTGAATTCCAGAGATGGTTCAGCAGCAAAACTGAAGAGCGATATCCAGAAGCTGACACGGCGGAGCGCAAAGTACATCATCGCTGGTGACCTCAACGCGAAGCATGAAGTTTGGGGCAACAGCAGGAGGAATCGGAACGGAGTGATTCTGCACAACGATCTGCAAAACGGATACTACAACGTTGTGAGTCCAGATCGTCCAACGAGGGTGGCTCGGTCTGGGAATCACTCAATCATCGACTTCTTCATTACCAATATGGCTGAGAACGTGGCTCATCCTGAGGTGTTTGAAGAGTTGAGTTCTGATCACTATCCGGTGGTTGTGGAGGTTGGAGCTTCCGTTACTCCGCAGCGGCAACCAACCCGGAAAGATTACCACAACGTTGACTGGCAGCAGTTTCAGCAAGTGGTCGACAGCAACATCGACTATGATCAACACCCGGAAACTTCTGCCGATATTGATCGTTCGCTGGAGGTGATCCAGCAGGCTATCAACCAAGCAGAGGCTGCCAACGTTCGGGAGGTTCCTGTTAATTTTAAGGTAACTGATATTGACGTAGATACTAAACACTTGATTAGACTTAGGAATGTTTATAGGAGACAATATCAACGGACTGGGGACTATGACAAAAGATTTCAGTTAACAATTTGAACAAAATCATACAAGACCGACTTGACAATATCAGAAATCAAGAATTTTCAAAACATGTAAGCCAGCTTGGGAATTATTCAAAACCATTTTGGAAACTTTCAAAAGTTCTTAAAAACAAACCAAAGCCTATTCCTCCTCTTATTGTTGAGGATTCTCCTTTGATTACATCCGAGGAAAAGGCAAATGCACTTGGGCTTCATTTTGTTAGTTCTCATAATCTTGGCGCTTCCATGACCAGCCGTAAAGAAACATCAGTTGCCAATAGTATTTCAACAATTAATAACTCTACCTTTGAATTTCCTGCAGATTCCCATGTTTCTGGTGAGGAAGTCAAAGTTGCAGTTAAACAAATGAAAAATATGAAAGCTCCTGGCTTTGATAACATTTTAATCTAGTGTTGAAAAAACAGAGTGATCAGTTCTTTCAACATCTAGCCAATATTTTCAATAAATGTTTGCAACTTGGTTACTTCCCCACCAATTGGAAACTGGGCAAAGTCATACCAATTTTGAAGCCTCAAAAGATCCAACATCGCCAACAAGTTATCGTCCCATTAGTCTTTTGAGTAGTCTGTCCAAACTCTTTGAGAAGGTCATCTATTCAAGGCTTTTGGATTTTACCAACGATAATAATATAATTTTGAATGAGCAGTTTGGCTTCCGAAAGGGACATAATACTGCTCATCAGCTTACGAGAGTAACTAAAATCATCAAGCAGAACAAGCTTGAGTCTAAATCAACTGCTATGGCTTTGTTGGATGTTGAGAAGGCTTTTGACAATGTTTGGCATGATGGTTTGATACATAAACTGTATTTATACGGTTTTCCAATGTATCTTATCAAAATTATCCAGCACTATCTTTCGGAGAGATCGTTCAAGGTTTTTCTGAATGGGATTGCTTCTGGATTATTCAACATTGATGCTGGGGTTCCCAAGGAAGTATTCTTGGCCCACTTCTGTACAATATTTTTACATCTGATTTGCCTACTCTTCCTGGTAATGGTGTGTTGTCACTTTTTGCTGATGACACTGCCGTTATTTATAAGGGTAAAATAACCAGATATTTAGTTGGCCGTCTTCAGAAGGGTCTTGACGTTCTTTCCGAATACTTTGGCGACTGGAAAATTCGCATAAATGCAGCCAAAACTCAAACCATCATTTTTCCACTTTCCAAATCGGCCAGATTTGCCCCAAAGGATGATGTTTTGATTAAAATGAATGATGTTTCGATACCCTGGTCAAAGGAAGTTGTCTATTTAGGTCTCATACTTGACTCGAAACTTTTGTTTCGGCAGCATGTAGACAAAATATTGAACAAGTGCAGCATTCTCATCAGGTGTTTGTATCCTTTAATTAACAGAAAATCAAAGCTATCTTTGAAAAATAAGTTAGCAGTTTACAAACAAATAATTTACCCCGTTATTGAGTATGCAGTACCTGTTTGGGAGTGTTGCGCTAGAACTCATAAATTGAAGCTCCAGCGTGTCCAAAACAAGGTACTCAAAATGGTTTTGAATGTTCCTGGCTGGACAAGATCAAGTGAGGTTCATGAATTAGCAGAAGTAAAAATGTTGGATCAGAAGATTCAAGAGAAATGTTTGAAATTCAGGGAAAAATGTGCTATTTCTGAATACCCCTTGATTCAAGGATTGGTTTAGTTTATGGTAAGTTTAAGTTAGTTTTAGGTTAGGTTATGTTTTCTTGACATTTTTTTTTTCCTCATTGTACCTAGTGTTACAAAAATGATAAATCATATACTTTTAAAGTTATGAAAATAAACAGTGTTTAAATCACGAAAAGCAAACTAAAGCTGAAGAGCCACAGCTGACCACTTATTATGTAAACCAAATGTAATTATTATAAGAAAGATTCAATAAAGTATATTTAATTCAAAAAAAAAAAAAATTCAATGCTACTTTATTGATTTTTACTAGCCGGTCAACATTTTTTTTTATTTGTGCGTGATATATTGAAAATAAACACGAACTGGGCCAATCAGATCATTTAGCGAGATCGTTTAATTAAATGGAGAGGGGATTTTCAGAGCATGCTAAAGTCAACAGTTAATCGGCTTTAATGTAAACCTGAATACCGATAAATAAATATTTACAACAACAACAAAAAAACTAAATATTTTAGTAAAACAAACATTACATTCCAGCACAATCATAAACAATTCTGAAATAGTTTGCCAAATCGGCATTTGCCATGACCCCTGCCTTAAGCTTTTGACGGACCTTTGGAGGCAGAGAATAGCCTCATGATGGCCAAAGCCAACCAACGAGAGAACTGTGTGTGCAGCACGTGCGAAAAGTGGTATCCACCCGACTGTAGTGGCACCACCACTGGGTACAGCGCCACAGTGAGCTCCCACTCCTCCTGGTTGTCTGTGTGTGAGTGAGTTTAAGGGTGGGAGGGGTCCATGTGTTAATGCTTGGGCAGCAGAACTTTCGTGTCGGTTGTTTAATAGATTTTTCGTACTTTGGAAGAGTTGGGATCCAATCGAACCGGTGATTTTTTTTTTCTTCATCTTTAATATATAATTTATATTTTTATCAGGTGCTTCCAGTATTATTAACAATTTTCTATATCTGATTTATTTCGAATCAATATAATTAACAGAATTAATTTAGTTTTGGGTAAATTTTCCTCAAAGCCATGTAGGAATACTACAGTCATCCGTCATTTTCGCAACAGTTTACAGTTCGGACTTTTCTTTTGATCTTTCCGCCTCGTAAGCGGTAGCTCGCAGTTCAAATCCCGACCCGACCAACACAACTGGTGATCGCATCCATTCTGGATTAGATTGCTTAGTAAAGGGGAGGTAGTGTATCTCACGTCACCAAAGAAATGTTAACAGTATCCGTAAGAAATTAAATTTATTATTATATTATTAATATGCTGCCCTCAATCATGTTTTTGATTAAGCAATTTTTGGAAATATCGTTTGAGATTTTTTTCAATTGAATCTGGTGTATTCGACGGGAGTCTTACCGCTGAATAGACATGTAGAAATCAGTCGAAAGATTTTTTTATCTTTAAAAACATAAGAATTGCTTGTATTTATTTTTGGCTGAAAATAATATCAATATCTTTCTAATATTTATGCAGAAACTGCCTTTTTCAAAGTCTTAAAAAAACAGCTAAAATATTTAAAAATAATATTCCTATGTTTTTCAAAAATTGCTCAAGTTTATTGAATGCAAAAACTCAAAAAAATATTTCAAATATGTTTTTAAGCTACTATTTTTTAAAGGAATTAGGCTTCATCCATAAAGTACGTCACGCTAAAATCAGCCAAAATATAACCCCCCCCCCCCCTTTGTCATGCTTTCCCTATACTTATAACCCACAAAGTCACACTTTCTCAGACCCCCCTCCCCCCCCCCCTAGAGCGTGATATACACAGAAACAAAAAATGATGGTTATATTCATCAGGAAATGGTGACAGATTTTGTGGCAAAATAAATGATAAATTTTACCCCAGAAAATGATGAATTTTCATCAGTTTTTGATGAATATTCATCAGATTCACATTATTACACATTTTTTATATAATATTACTCAAAAAAAGAGGTAATATTCAACCTACCAAATTTTCAACATTCCTAAATTCAACTTTTTTTCTGTGTACTTTATGGATGACGCCTTACTAATGCTAAAAAAAGTGAAAAATATAAACCATCTACTCTCTTAATTATTAACAGAACTTCATGTTTCAAAAAATGCAAAATTGCATGTACATATTTTTATCATAAAGCATTTTTGTTTTCTTAGAACTTTTGTTCGAAAGATGTCGAAAACTACAACCATAGTTAAAGTCCGAGGGGATAGTCCTCCTGAAAAGAAACGTGAGGAAAGTACTTTTTTGAGCAATTCCAGCTCAAATCAGGAATTTTTCTGGAACTTTTGTACCCGACCCTCTCCGATTTCTATGAAAGTTTTTAGACATGTTATCCTAGGCCTATATAAGCCATTTTTGTGTATATGGAGCCAATAGTACTCGAAAATAACATTTGAGAAGGGCGTAAGGTATTTAAATATTTTTGTATTTTGCAATTTAAAAATTACTGTGTCTCGAAGCCATTGCGTTTCACTCAAAAAATACACTGATTTTCGATTTTTAAGTCTAAAACTTAAATTTAAAGGTGTTGTCAAGATTTTTTTTTCGTTCAAAATTTTTGAGGAAATAGCCTAAGATGTTACCAAAAGACTGACGAAAAATGCAGGATGGTATGTCTCTCCTAAAAAAATACAAAAATCATTTACTAAAACTGTTTTTTTGAAAAGTGGTCTAAACGTCAAAATTTTAAAAAACCCATAGTGGGAATCGGTTTCCCAGACAATTTTACATAAAAGTCTCCATAGTGACCATTGTCCTATGTCCAATCCTTGGGAAGATACAGCGGTTTTAAAAATATAAATGATGAAAAAATGGGTTTTTTGGTGGTTTTTGGCAATTTCTATATGACAGACTTGGTTTTTCAGTCTCGTAAATATTTTTACCGGAAAGCTCGTCCAATTTCCCATAAGTTTGCCTTTGACAGCTTTTTGATTTGACTCGTTTTGATATTTACGTAAGCTAATTTATTATCCAGGTTTCTACCACACTGAAAAAATATTCTCTTTTCAGTTATTAACAATGTAATTAAGCTTATAACTGTAAGCCCTTACATCCAATTGAAATGCTGTCAAAGGCAAACTTATGGGAAATTGGACGAGCTTTCCGGTAAAAATATTTACGAGACTGAAAAACCAAGTCTGTCATATAGAAATTGCCAAAAACCACCAAAAAACCCATTTTTTCATCATTTTTATTTTTAAGACCGCTGTATCTTCCCAAGGATTGGACATAGGACAATGGTCAATATAGAGACTTTTATGTAAAATTGTCTGGGAAACCGATTCCCACTATGGGTTTTTTAAAATTTTGACGTTTAGACCACTTTTCAAAAAAAAAACAGTTTTAGTAAATGATTTTTGTATTTTTTTAGGAGAGACATACCATCCTGCATTTTTCGTCAGTCTTTTGGCTATTTCCTCAAAAATTTTGAACGAAAAAAAATCGTGACAACACCTTTAAATTTAAGTTTTAGACTTAAAAATCAAAAAATCTCTTAGAAGTGGCGTGTATTTTTGTTTCAGTGTATTTTTTTCAGAAAGCCCATCCAATTTCCTACAAGTTTGTCTTGGACCATTTTTTGATACGACGCAATGGCTTCGAGACACAGTAATTTTTTAAATTGCAAAATACAAAAATATTTAAATACCTTACGCCCTTCTCAAATGTTATTTTCGAGTACTATTGGCTCCATATACACAAAAATGGCTTATATAGGCCTAGGATAACATGTCTAAAAACTTTCATTGAAATCGGAGAGGGTCGGGTACAAAAGTTCCAGAAAAATTCCTGATTTGAGCTGGAATTGCTCTTTTGCGAGAGTATAGACCTCTCGCGTATTCATTCGTTCATTGAATCAGTTCAGCATATTGAGTGCCTTATATGGACAAATGACCGCCACATAGTCACCGATCCATAATGGTTCATACGGTAAAGGCACAGTTCAATACGCCGAAGGTCTTGGGTTCGAGTCTCTGCAAAAAAAAAAATCAAACCATCCACATTAACGACCCCCGGGTCTTTTGTGGTCTCTATTGCAAGTTTCTGCTCGAACCTAGGAGTCTGAAGGCTTGAATGGGGAGAACACCCAAACCTCTTTTTACTCCAAGGAACCTTCCACCCCAGTGTTTGAACTGACGACATTTGGATTGTGAGTCCAACCGCCGCCAGCGATTCCACCGGAGTAGGCTTGGTTTGGTGTGTTGTTTGTACTTATGGCATGGAGACAACTCCTACACCTGGAATGACTTAACGGCCTAACAACCAAGGCCGGGACTGACATTTTTACTTCCTCATCCGATGGAAGGTTGCAGCAGATGGGAATCGAACCCAGAATCATCCGCTTACAAAGCGGACAGCGTAACCATTCGGCCACGCACTGCCGAGTCTCTGCAGCGGTTTTTTAATAGATGAACTTTTTTGGGAAATGAACCCATGAGTAAAGTACTCTCGGTAATTTCGAGATTTATCCTCTCCGTCCATTTTACTACCGAACCATGCTCTTTATCCTCTCGTATAACGATGCCCAGTTCTGGGTGTAGTCATGTCTAAAAACAAACAGAATTATTTAAAAAAAAACTGTTTTTTAATTCAATTAAAAAAATCTCAAAAACTAAATAGTTTGAAAAGCTGGTCCAAAAAATCTAGTCGTGATATAAAGAATGCAAAAAATAGAAGAAATATATTTTTCAATGACCGACTCATGTTATGGTTATGTTGATAAGATTGCAAAAACTCCCAGAAATGAATTAAATAGCTAATTTATTTTCTAGCCAATTCGATTTTTTTTAAAGAAATCCCAAAAAATAATAAAATCATCCAAATGTTTAAAAAAAAATGCAAAATCCACAAAAAAATATGTTTTGAAGAAAAACAAACTTATTTTCAAAAAAAAACTGGGCATGTGGCAATCATTATCAAAATTGTCAAAAAACTGCTCATAATTGAAAGAAAACCAATTGCTTAAAAAAAGTGGTCATGTTTGAAAGGAGTTTTAATGGTTAATTGCTAAAACCAACCTTTTTCATTTCATTTCATTTCATTTTATTAGGTTGCTTTAACAATTACATTGGTGCAGTTGTTATCTTGATCTGAGATATGGACTACCTTTCAACAACGAATTGGACCGAGAAGGAAAAAAAATGCAAAAATAACCTTCGAAATAGAACCAACCTTTTTTAAATGAATTATTTTCGCTCAAATGAATAAAATCATCTTTAAAACTGTCAAAAGAATTGATCATGTTTGAAAGAATGCAAAAACGACCGATATCATGTTGAAAAGAACGCATGAACTCCCATGTTTCAGGTGAATATCTTCGGTGTCTTCGGTGAAATGTCCATTCAGCGAAACGACTTTAGGCGATCTGTTTGATATCAGATCAATGTTCAATGCCATTGCAAGAATTATTATCACCAGTTATAAAATAACTTTTTAAAAAATAAAATGTTTTTTTTCTATAAGGCCATTGCATTTTTTTTAAGTTTATGTCCCTCGACTTTGACCAAAGGGGGCAAAACAAAAGTATAAAAATTGAATTTAAGTGCCATGGTTTCAACATTTCAATCAAAAAAGTGTATTAAAATGCATGATATACCTGCCCAGTTATTGTGCCATCATTAGTTCCCTAAATTTCCTAGTATTGAGGAAAATTTTATTTTTTGCGAATAATATTTTTTTTTGCTGTGCTGTACATTGGAATTTCATAAAAATTCTAAACATTTTTTAATAAGCCCAAACATGCTAAACGTGACTATCAATGCAGAAAAATGCATTTTAGATTGTTTGCAGTTGATTAGACTTATCTTTTCATGGAAATTTTGAAGTTTCTGGAAAAAAAAATTTTTTGCCCCCTAATTTTTCGGAACAATTTTGTAAAATATTTGCAACGGCCTTACTTAAAAATATTTTTTTTAATTATTTAAATATTTCTCACAAAACTATGTAAGAAATATTTTCATTTCATAAAAAAAAACTGCGAATTCAATTGCCCTAATATTTTAAATGGTTAGATGATATTCGAGTAAGGATTAATGTGAAAGTATTATCAAAACCCATCAAATTATCAAGTTCTCGAAATCTTTAATCCCAGCTCGCTTTCCCACCCAGCATCGGTTCGTAAATGAATTCTTTAATTAAAAATAAACCAATCGAAAAACAACGCTCGCGACCTCGCAGTATCGATTTTCTTCCACGCCGTCGTCATCGCCGTCGACGTCGCGCGTACAAATTTTCAGCTGATCGGTAAATAATACAAGTAACAAGGACGTCATTTTAAAAAATAAAGAAAACTGTACATTTTTCAGGAAGGTCCGCGCCAAAAGAAGAAACGAACATAAAAAAAAATCGCTCACCCAAGTCAACCTAGGCAGGGTAGCGCTCCTTAAAAAAAACAAGACCCTCAAAAAATGCAATGTTGTCCCAGCCAGCAGAGAGCGGGAAAAAACGTGGCCTACCGAAGCTTCGTTTTTTTTGCCCTCAGAGTGAGGACCAAAAAAACCGTTGGGATGAGCATCGCGCAGACTCCATTTTTTCTCGTCCTGGAGAAAATTATTTCCTTTCACCCCTCTTAGGCTCTTCTGCGCTCTTCTCGTGAGACCCAGCATATTTTTCTTGTTTCGTCCAAATCCTAACGTTCGGGATCAACATGAGTTAGAAAGAGAGAAACGAAAGGATCAGTGCGAAAAAACTGCGTTCTTTTATCGGTATTTGTGCACGTGGCTTTTGGGAAGTGTGCACGTGGTTCTGGCTGTGTGAGTGCCACCTGGAGCCCCGCAACATTCGGGGCTGAATGACACGGTCAAATCTGGCAAGGACTTTTTTTCGCTTTTCGGCTGTCAGAGCGGTAACACTCACTCGTCAGCACACGCATTAATCAGAGCTACAGATATACACGCAGATGCGTGCGAACAGACGAAGGTCCTTTTTTGGCAGGATACTCTCGGGCAAATCTCGCTCTCTGATGGTCGGTTTCGGGGGAGAAGAGTTTGCGCACAAGTTATGGGTAATCTGGCGTTTTGTTGTGATGTTCTTCCGATGGCTTTAGTTGGGAATTTTGGCAGGAATCGGGCATCTAATGGCGGGATCTTAATAGAAACTATCGTGTTGCAAAATGAAAATCTTCATTTTTACAGATAAAAATATAATTTTCAAATTATTTATCAAATTTAGGATTATAGCTGGAAAACTGTTTATTTTATCGATATAATTATAAAATTTTTTTTTATTTATCTTTGCGGTAAACAACATTACATCAGTCATCATTAAATCAATATTATTCTCGGCGGTTTCAAAAAATGTTTTATAAGGCTTTTCAGAAAAGGTTGTTTTGAAACTTATTCTATTTTATGTTTCCGGAACTAAACCTGGACTGGACTGACACTGTTTGCAATTTTGCTTTTTATTATTTTTATTAACGTCGTTACTAACGGTACAAAACATGGGATTTCATAATTTTTGATATTAATTCATTCAGAGCCTTTAAGAAGAATGCAAATGGAGCATGCTTATTTGTTTTGGTGCAGATATTTGCAGATAAACACGCAAAAAACCATTAGCCGAAATCGTGAATTATGTTCATTAATTTTGGGTAATTATCTACCAACTCAGAAGAAATCTGGAAAAGTTGCCCCGACCCCTCTTCGATTTGCGTGAAACTTTGTCTTAAAAGAAAACTTTTGTCCCTGACCACGAATCCGCGGTCCGTTTTTTGATATCTCGTGACGGAGGGGCGGTACGACCCCTTCAATTTTTGAACATGCGAAAAAAGACGTGTTTTTTTTAATAATTTGCAGTGATGAGATAGAAATTTGGTGTCAAAGAGACTTCAATACAAAATTGGACGCCCGATTTGATGGCGTACTCAGAATTCCGAAAAGAACGTTTTTTTAATCGAAAAAATAATCAAAAAGCTAAAAAAAACTCTGCCAATTTTCGTTTCTGTTCAAGTGTACAAAATTTTGAACATGTAATTTTCATGGAAATTTCGTGTACGTTTCAAATCTACATTAACCCAGAAGGGTGGCAGTGCGTGGCCGAATGGTTACGCTGTCCGCTTTGTAAGCGGATAATTCTGGGTTCGATTCCCATCTGCTGCAACCTTCCATCGGATGAGGAAGTAAAATGTCGGTCCCGGCCTTGGTTGTTAGGCCGTTAAGTCTCCATGCCATAAGTACAAACAACACACCAAACCAAAACCTACTCCGGTGGAATCGCTGGCGGCGGTTGGACTCGCAATCCGAAGGTCGTCAGTTCAAACACTGGGGTGGAAGGTTCCTTGGAGTAGAAAGAGGTTTGGGTGCTCTCCCCATTCAAGCCTTCGGACTCCTAGGTTCGAGCAGAAACTTGCAATAGAGACCACAAAAGACCCGGGGGTCGTTAATGTGGATGGTTTGATTTTTTTTTGGTATTTTTTCATTTCGAACAAAAATTTTCATTATAAAATTTCGTGTTTTTCTAACTTAACAGAGTTATTTTTTAGAAATTGTTGCTTGTAACCATCACCAGTTATCGCGATTTTACAAAAAAAAATCTCGATAACTCATTATGGTTATAAACAAACCCCTTATGTTTACACATCATTTTTTTATAATTATCTGCTCTACAACTGTGTAGAACATTGTTACACTCTAAAAAACTCTGCAAATTTCGAAAAAACACAAATTTAAAAATGAAAAATTTCATTCTTAATGGTAGAATGACTCTTCTGGGGTAATGTGGATTCGAAATGTACATTAAATTTCCAAAAAAATATAGTTAAGTAACGAAAAATGACAGAGTTAAAAAAATAGTATTTTTACAATGAAAAATACTTTTTCCGGAATTTCAAGTATGCCATCAAAACGAGCGTCCAATTTTACAAAAAAAAGTCTTTTTGACTGCATATTTCTAAACCATCACCATTTCATGAAGCATATTTTTGAAAACTTTTTTTTTCGCATGTTCAAATATTGAAGGGGGCATACCGCCCCTCCGTCACGAGATATCAAAAAACGGACCTCGGATTCGTGATCAGGGACAAAGGTTGCCCCTTAGGACAAAGTTTCACGCAAATTGAAGAGGGGTCGGGACAACTGCTGTGTGAGTTGGCGGAGAATTACCCTTTTAGAACCACGAAGAAATATATGCAGACGTACCACACTCATACATAAATTCCTTCGTGGTTAATTGACGATTACGAATTTTTTTTTCAGTGTAAATTATTCTTTTTTGAATGGTATTTTTCTTGAAAATAATGAATGGTTTCACCGTACTGTTCTGTTTTTAAAATTTGGAATTGAATCATACAGTGTATTCTCTCGTTATGGATATTGAAGGGACCGTTGAGCGGGAGATATCAAATTATAGAATGAAACATCAAAGCAATCTATTTTAAGTAACCAAAAAATGTATCAACAGCTGGAGTAATATTGAAATCAACAGGATCGACACCCAAAAAAAAAAAGATTTTGATAACATTTAAAAGGATTTGTATTAAACTTTGAGAGAATAATTTTTCACGTTTTCGCAAATCTTTTTTTTTTTTATTGCATTTTTATTATTTGTATGAAACTTTGTTCTTGAATCCTCTATGTCAAACTTGGCAGACTGGTCATACGAAATGGGCATGTGAATATTCGAAAATCGCTACCTTGAGAATAGGGTTTTAATCGATTTGGTGTCTTGAGCAAAGTTGTAGGTCATGATTGTGGATTGGGGAAATCAAGTACATTTTTCACAAAATTTTTCATTTCATTTTGTATTACAAAAATTTTAATTTCCAAAAAAAGTACTTTTTATCTTTATTTTTTTTATTTTTGATATGTTATATGGGACTTCAAAATACATCTTTTGCGATAATGTTTTGGATGGTGCAAAACCTTGTAGCAGAGATAAAATGGTGATATTGGAAAAAAAATATATTTCTTAACAAAATTTAAAAAAGTTTTTTTGAGGCAAAATAAAAATGCTTGAAGTTAAAAAAATCATAGAAAATCAATAATTGAACATAATGACTCTTTTTTGCTTTTATTCGAAAGCTTCTTTCAAATGATGAATCGACCGACTGTAAATTTGAACACTTTATTTCAAGTTTTAAAAGAAAAACGTGGACTCTTAAAATACACAAATTCGGAACAATTTTCGCCTTCCTCTCCTTACCTTAAAATCACTAAATCACTTGAAAAATGAACTTCTTGATTAGACTTCTTAAACCCACCTTCTGGTTTGAATATTTACTCAGGACCAACATCTGAGCAAATGTCTGTATGTGATGTTGATCATAAAATTGTCACTCGATTATCTCGGGACTGGCCGATAATGTCCGTTTTGAACACATGAGATCCGTCTTGGGTCCCATTAGTTATTTATGAAAATTATTAAATTTAGTTGAGTTCTTCAAAAACTCGATCCTTCAATTTTGACTTAAGTCCGGAAGATTTAAAAAAAAATTAAGACAAGACCTTTCCAATGAGCCCAAAACATTTTATAATACTTCAACCCTATTAAAATTACAATTAGGTAAGGAAGGCACCAATGTCTTTAAATTGGTAACAACTGAAGTAACATTTTTCTTACAGATGTGAGCAAACATTTTCTCCAGGATTGCATTTTTTTTAACAAAAGCACTGCAACTAATGAAATTTAAGCATTGTTATGCTTTAATGACTTTCATGATAACTTTTTTGTTAAATTATAAGTTAAATTTAGGTGTTCCAAAATTGTGGGTGGAACAATGACGTCCCACTAGGCAATTTGAAGGCAGTATTTTGCAGCTTTTGATAAAATCGTGTTGAAATGCTGTAGGGTAATTCTCTACCAACTCACACGAAATCGGGAAAAGTTGCCCCGACCCCTCTTCGATTTGCGTGAAACTTTGTCCTAAGGGGTAACTTTTGTCCCTGATCACTAATCTGAGGTCCGTTTTCTGATATCTCGTGACGGAGGGGCGGTACGACCCCTTCCATTTTTGAACATGCGAAAAAAGAGGTGTTTTTCAATAATTTGCAGCCTGAAACGGTGATGAGATAGAAATTTGGTGTCAAAGGGACTTTTATGTAAAATTAGACGCCCAATTTGATGGCGTACTCAGAATTCCGAAAAAAAACATATTTTTCATCGAAAAAAGCACTATTTTTTTTAAGCTCTCCCATTTTCCGTTACTTGACTGTAAAATTTTTTGAAACATTTCATTTTATGGGAAATTTAATGTACTTTTTGAATCTACATTGACTCAGAAGGGTAATTTTTTCATTTAGAACATTTTTTTCATTTGAAAATTTCGTGTTTTTTCTAACTTTGCAGGGTTATTATTTAGAGTGTAACAATGTTCTATAAAATTGTAGAGCAGACAATTACAAAAATTTTAATATATATACATAAGGGGTTTGCAAATAATCATCACGAGTTATCGCGATTTTACAAAAAAAAAGTTTTGAAAAAGTTACTTTTTGCGTTTCTCTTTGCTTCGTCGTCCGTGTCTGTCGTGGGTGACCATGAACGGCCATGATCAACGACGACCAACATTTTCAAAACATTTTTTCGTAAAATCGCAATAACTCGTGATGTTTATAAGCAAACCCCTTATGTCTATATATTTAAATTTTTGTAATTGTCTGTTCTACAACTTTGTAGAACATTATTACACTCTAAAAAATAACCCTGCAAAGTTAGAAAAAACACGAAATTTTCAAATGACAAAAATTGTTTTAAATGAAAAAATAACCCTTCTGGGTCAATTTGGATTCGAAAAGAACTTTAAATTTCCCATAAAATGACATGTTCTAAAAATTTTTACAGTCGAGTAACGGAAATTGGGAGAATTTTTAAAACTTTTTTAGTGTTTTTTTCGATGAAAAATACGTTTTTTCGGAATTCTGAGTACGCCATCAAATCGGGCGTCTAATTTTACATAAAAGTCCCTTTAACACCAAATTCCTATCTCATCACCGTTTCAGGCTGCAAATTATTGAAAGACACCTCTTTTTTCGCATGTTCAAAAATGAAAGGGGTCGTACCCGGACATGCATCGGCACTAAGAGCTCTTCTTAACGGCACTCAGCTTGTTCCACATGGCATTTTCGTTTAAAGTAATGCAATGCTTGCTGTCCGGCAAAAACCTCTTGTTTTTGGCATGAATAATGTGTAGAAAACATTGGTTCATTCGGAAAAAAAACGATTTAGCGATATTTTCATGGTAAAGAAAAAAAAAGAACTTCTTAAAAGCTCTTTGAGTGCGCTTAAAGGTTCTTACGCTATATCTCACTTGGTTTTCAAAATTAATTCTCAGGGTCTTCGGGAGCCTTAAAGATTAGCGTAATTAATGTACTCTAAACACTGGCACAACATGATGGGCATCATCTACGCGAAATGCCAAACAAGTTCTTCTAAAAGAGGAGTTAGAGCGGATGCATGTCTGGTCGTACCGCCCCTCCGTCACGAGATATCAAAAAAAGGACCTCGGATTCGTGATCAGGGACAAAAGTTAACCCTTAGGACAAAGTTTCACGCAAATCGAAGAGGGGTCGGGGCAACTGCTGTGTGAGTTGGCGGAAAATTACCCTGTATTTTATGAGAAATGGAACGACTTTAACTAGTAAAATAGCAAAAGAATGGCCTACACAGGAACCTAAAAATAGAAGGGTCGACAGAAAAGTTTCAGAAAACATTCTATTGACAAATTACCTAAAAATGGTTTCGAGTTTGTGGGTGTTCCGAAAGTGTAGGATGACTGTATCTTTTTCAAATTATGAAGATTAAACGCTAGATTTGAAACTATTCATGATTCAAGAGCATCATCATTCAAACTAAAAAAACAATTATTGGCTATTTGCTATCTTTTGCAACGAAATCGCAGGCTATGATTTTTAAATTTATCGAAAAGCTTTATTAAAAAAAATGTAACTTGATATTTTTATTTTTTTTTACTTTCAGCACTGGACCTCAACATCGATCTACAAAGTAATTACAATCAACCAAAAATCATTTCATACTAGTTCTTAGAAGGGCTTCGTAGTTACAATAGAAATAAACTCGCTTCGTTCAAGTAAAAAAAAAACACTGAACAAACCCATTGTAGTGCCGTTTTATTCACCTGCTGATGATACCCGCTGCATGCGTAATAAATAGTAAGCGAACACAAATCAACAAAAAAAAGTCGCATAGAAATAAATATTAATTGCGTAGCCTGTATTTTGCCGAAACAAAACACATCCGTCAACCCCGTTGGTTGGTTGCACTGGGAACCGTAAAACAGAAAATGCAATGTGTGTAAGCAGATCTGTAGGTGTATGTGTGTGTGAGTTTGATCCCTTCTCCTCTTTTTAACCAGCCCACCCACCCCCTGGTGGAGAATCACTAAGGATTCCTTTTGATCCTCCGGTTGGGCTGTACATCCCACAAACTGAGTGATAGCGGAACCAGCGGGTGATTGTGGTGCAGGAGATGTGTATATGTGTGTGTGTGTGGGTGCATCGATTGTATTTGTGTGAGTAAGTGTGTGCTTATATATTAGGTTCAAAGCGAATGCATTTTGAGGCAGTGATTGGAATACTGCGTTAATCAGGACATTTTTTTTTATTATTATTTGTTCTTATTTATATCTAGAAATTATTGCATTTAAACGATGAAATTATTATTAAACTCAATTATGCATGAATATTTTATTTACTGCTGATAGAGCGACAAATTGAAAAGCTTAAATGACAAAATACTTCAGAATGTTTAAACTAAGTGAAAAAAAGAACAGTTATGTATGTCAAGGTTTTTTTTTTAAAATTATCAAACTATCATATCTCAGTGATTAAAATTATCATCAACTTTCCCTGCCAAAAAGCCGTCTCAAATCAAAAATTTGCCAACGTAGTTTAACGAACCGTAATGTGAAGTCAATCCTCCGCATGCACTGCGGTCTGAGAAAACAAGCAAATCATTGGCGAGTGACGAGAAACGTGGAAAAGAGAAAGAGAGATAGAAGAATTCTTTTGCTGACAATCACAAAATTATAGAAGATACCTTCTGATATTTTAGTGCAGCATACATCAAATGATAGTTTTTTTTTCTATCACTCATTTACAACACGTTTAACATTCAATGGCTCTCAAGCATTTTTATTTTGCATACATTAAAATCAAAAGTTTAACAAGACTTCCCATCTCTGCACCGCTGCGATGCACTTTCCATAGTTGCAGCCGTTGCACAACGAGTTGACGGGGCGTCGCGGGATCGATATTTCGACAAATTCGGCTCTTCATTAAAAGCATTCCGGAGCGACATTTTCGCAAAAGCAAACCCCGTTCCATGCTCCCATGCACTGCTATTGGCGGTTGTTATAGCGATGCAATTCAATGCATTCTGGGTAGTCTGACGTGTGTGCGTGCAACGTGTATCGAGTGTTGATGGCACGGAGACAATTTGGGACTTAACAATGAGATGGGACAGGTTATTGTTTGCTGTGAACTCTCATCATATGACAATTTAATTTGAACTCATTACAACTAGTTTATTCACATCTAATAATGGATAATCCATCCAGTTCAAATCAATGTTCCAGTCAAGCCCTTCCGTTATTTTTCGTGATGAAGGGTGATGTTGAACTTAGCGGAAATATTAATTAAAATCTATTTAATATGCTGCTCTTTGAAGCTCACATAATACCAATATTTTCCAAGTAACAAACAAATATGTCCTGGAACAATCAAACTATTTAATATGAATAAACAGTCTAGACTCGATTTTCTGATGTTTCGTTTGTCCGAAGGTTTTTCAAATCAGGAACCATATTTTTTCGTTTTATTTTATTTTCTTGCTATGCTTCTTGCCAGCATTTTCAATTCCGGGGTCATATAGACCCCTTAAGACCTTAATCGTAAGTTTTTCTTAAGATCCCAGGAAGGTTAATGAGTCCTGCGACACCAATTTAGTCAGATGGCCTTTTTTTTGAGAATGTTTCATCAAAATCTAAATTTTGGCATTTTTTCAATTTTGATGTAACTTTGTACATTGATTGCATGTGGGCAACTCACACAGCAGTTATTAGTGGGAGAGGGGGTAATATGCACTCCCGGGGCAAAATGCACCCTCAGCTGTTTTCAATATTGGGAAGAATTTCCAGGGAAAAAATCATAGAAATTGGAAGCTTAACATGCTAGAAAAATTTGAGCATCGTTGTATAAGGCCGATGCAAATATTTAAAAAAAATTTGTCCCTCGGCCCAAGGGGGGGGGGGGGAAAAATAAAAAAATATAAAAATTTAAATAACAAGCCATAGTCTTCACATTTAAATGAAAAAAGTGTTTAAAAATGCATTTTACACTAGTTCAGTTGTTTTGCAATCATTAGTTTTCAAAAAATCTAAGATCTGACAAAAACAAAAATTGTATCGAAAAAAAAAGATTTTGCATCGAAAATTTTCAAAAAATCTTAAGAGTTTTTATAAACCGAAACATGCTAAAAATGATTTTAAACGCAGGAGAATGTATTTTAATTTGATTTCAGCTGGTTGCACTTGAATTTTCATTAAAATTTTGAAGTTTATTATAAAAATATTTTTTTGCCCCCTAATTTTTCGGGCCAATTTTGAAGAGGGGGGGGGGGGGGGGTTGACAAAAACTTTTAAAGATATTTGTATCAGCCTAATAAAAACAGCTAAATTTTTTTGCAAAACATCTTATTTTCAACGAACTTTCATTATGATTTTTGGTCAATATAAAAAGTATTTATTGATATTGTAAGTGTTGAAGTATGTAGTTTTTGCCATAATCTTCATAATTTTATAGATAGATGAGTCCAAAAACATACAAAAAATGCATTTTTAATTAAATTTTCTCTAATAAACGTGATCGGGGCAAAATGCACCGCTGTGAAGCTCCTTTGTAAAACCAGTGGTGTCATCTAGTGGTGACTAGTGAAAACTTCTATTACCCGGTGCATTTTGCCACATTGTTGTGGTGCATTTTGCCCCAAGGTTGTGGTGCATATTGCCCCACATGGTTGTTTGAAATGAATCAAAAATGCTTTTAAAAATTTGATTTTTTCGAACAATTTTGAGGTTTTTAAGACTTTATTCACATATATGACGAAGAACCAACAATAGTTGTTTTAGGACATCGAACAAAATTCTTCCACAGCTATGCTGTAATGGTTAAGAAATCACAGTTATGCACCCCCTGCATATTATCCCCTCCCTCCCTATTATATTGTTCGTTTATTTATTCATGTGTTGCCCCGACCTCTCTTCGACGAGCATGAAACTTTCAAGTTTCAAATCGGGCACCATCGATCATTTGGTCAAAACTTGATTCTGAGTCGATATGTATACGTGAAGATGGGTCTAGAAGGTCAAATTAAATGCAACCGATTTTCTAGTTGCCAATCTTCTCGATGTCAATTTCACTCCAGCTATCAATAAATTTTCAGTGCCTTCAAAAAGCATGCACATTTCGCTCTCACTCAAGGCGGTCCCTTCAATATCGAAAACGAGAGAGTCCACTGTAGATTGTATTTTGAGGGATTTAAATGCATTTTCTATGTAAGGTGAGGAGGCCAAGCACAGCCAAAGTTTTCCCCCGAAGAAAAATGTTTGAAAAAAAAAATGACAAAGTCACATAAAAACAATCAATTCTAAGAGTTTTCTTTCCAGATCTTTTTGCATATCAAAAATTGGTTGAAAAAATAAATTAAACATTCCATATTGCTTTTGTCTAATACATTTCAATTAAACTCGAAATCTTGCAGTTGAGTTATCTCAGAAGCATTGGTCAACTCCAAAATTAGTTCAATGAAACACACACATGCAATCGTTTTTTGAGCTAAACGTTAAATTTTAAGCATAAATAAATAGCTTAATAAAAATTGTTATCACGGCTTAAACTAGCACGGTTCAAATCAGTTGATATGTTTAGCAGTTAGGAAAACAGCCAAGATGTTATAAATCAAAGCTAAACCCAACCTAATTATTCGCATCGAACTACCTTACCTCCCATACCACAAAAATGACACTTCTCGCAACGAAAGCCAACACATAAAAAACACATGCACTTCAGCGTTGCAGCCGTGCCGGTCCCACTTCTGAATGAAATTTCGCATTATTTTTATTTTTTAATTATATATAATAATCTCCAAAAAACGACCAGGAAAAAAGTTACTACGCCAGCAGCGTGGTGCGGAGAGGAGTGGAAGGGGAGGAGAGGGACGGCTGTGATTTTTGCTCATTTTGGCGGCCACGTGGAACGGCTACGGCGGCTCTCGTATAGTTGAATAATTTTGGACCACGTGTTATTTTTTTCCAATTCCCCCTCCCAGGTTGATTAAATTTTAGCCTCACGACAGCAAACAGCTGTTGGGCTCAAATTGACCGTCAAACACGCGGTGTGTCACGCTGAATGTAGGTGTGGGATTGTGTGAATTAATTGATAATTGTTACGATGATTGTATTTGCGGGAGAAAGGGGGAGATCGAAAGGCAAATTGCCGACGGATTGTTAGTATTACTGATTTACTTTTACATGTGTCACTGTCATCAGACAAGTATCAGAAGCTACGTTATTGCAAATTAAAAAAAATCTGAAATGAACACTTTGAATAAAAATGAAATTTTCTCCCATCCAAAACCCATTGCAATCATAACTGTAAGTAAAACAGCGCTATCTGGTGGTGAGCAGCTGAAACCAAGCGTCCTTCTTTTCCTCGAAAGCATGCTTCTATCAGAAAAAAAAATTCTTACCCCTAACGAGAGTATCCCGCCTAAAAAAGCTTCCCACCCACCTTCGCGTCCAGGCACGTCCATCGTGAGGGTAGAAACCTTCAGGGGTGCGCCCCGTACCCACATTACTGCACCCCTCGCGACCACCCTCATCTAGACGCGTCGTCTCCCCCACGTGGCAAATGACCGACGGTGCGGTGCACATGGGTCGCCTTTTGCTTGGAATGCTCGACGGAACTTGACCGTCGTCGTCAGACGTAGGACGGTGTCTGTGTTTTGGTGGCGAAGCAGAGGCTGCGCACTTTGCTTCTGAGAGGAATTCGAAAGGAACGAGGGGATGATCGATGTATTCAAATGAAAAATTATGAAAATAAAACATTTTAAAAACATTTGAAATTAAACAACCAAAGTGAACGTAAAATATGTGTACATCCAGGCAATCAAAATAAAAAAATAAAAACTTATCATAAGAACATGTCCAATACACGGACAAAAGTCAATTCCCGAGATCGTGAATTGTGTTCAAGAATTCGAGAACCACGGACTAATATATTCACGTTTATAGTTGCACTTACTCACCATACTCATGAATAAATTCCTTCGTGGTTCTTATATTCATGAACAAAATTCACGATTTCGGGAATCGAATTTTTTCTATTAGGGTGGCTCGAAATGGCCAATTTTTCAGATCACCCATTTTCCGGTTCCATTTGGGCTCCCAAACAATTTCCCTAATATTGGATCGATTGGTTTTGACCTTGCTTTCCGCAAAGCGATTTAACATTGTACGGAAATTAGTATGAGAAAAGAACAGATTGTGGCGCAATAACAAGAGTGCTGAATGTCCTTTACCGAATAAAGTATGGTAATTTAGTATAGGAGCAAGTCTCTACGAAAACAGCTATTTTTTTTGCATTTTTCATCTGATTGAAACATTGTGGGTAACTTCCCTCTGACCCAACAAGGGGTGCGGGACATTTCGAATGTCTTTTCGCCGAACGGACGTTTCGCCGAATTAACAAAATATCGTACAGAGCAATATAAAATGGACACATACTTTTATAATGGAAATACAGATATTTTTTTAAGTTTTATTTTCACTCTACCGCTGCCATCAAGGAATTCATAGGGTTTGTGCATAACGCAAAATGAGAAATTCTCAGAGTATTTGTGGAAGCTTTATTGTGTTATGCATTGTAGCCATTCATCTTTTTAATCTCATATTTAATTTTGAGTAATTCTTGTTTTTTTGCATTCTTAGATTTTTCAAAGCAACTTATTTGTTTTATTTCTATGAGTTTTTGCATTCTTCTAAACATAAGAAAATCTTTTTTTAAAATTTTGATCATAAAATTTTGAATAATTTCTGTGATTTTTTGCTATCTGAGCAGTTCTCTACGGAATCGGTCTTTTTTCTTCAATTTCAATTTTTGTATTTTTTTAATCTGGCTGAAATTTTTTTGGTTCTTTTGGTATGCCCAAAGAAGCTAGTTTGCATCATTAGTTTGTCCATATAATTTTAAAAACAATTTTTTTTCTTCAAAAAATCGAAATATTGGTCGTAAAAAATTTTCAACTTCATTTTTCGATGTAAGATTGAATTTGTAATCAAAAAGCACTTGAGTGAAATTTTGATAAAAATCATCGTTTTCAATGTCTAGCGATTTTTATGTAACTTTTTTTTCAAAATAGACGAAGTTATTGATTTTTTAAAAAAAGTGGCCATGTTTGCCCACTTTTGAAAAAAAAAAAATTTTGAAAAGCTGAGAAAATTCTCTATATTTCGCTTTTTCGGACTTGGATGAAACGACCCATAGTTGCTGAGATATTGCCATGCAAAGGGTTAGCAACTAAGGGTCGTATCAACAAAGTCCGAAAAAGCGAAATATAGAGAATTTTCTCAGTTTTTCAAAAATATTGTTTTCAAAAGTGGGCAAACATGGGCACTATAAAAAAATCAATAACTGCGACTATTTTGAAAAAAGTTACATACGTATGGAAACTTGAAAACGGTGCACTTTATCAAAATTTCACTATAGTACTTGATTGCAAATTCAATTTTACATCGAAAAATGAAGTTGAAAAAAATTTGCGACCAATATTTCGATTTTTTGAAAAAAATTATTGATTCAAAAAATTATATCTCGGTCAAAGATTTTTTGGCATTTGATGTTATCTTAAAAATATCAAAAAAAAAATAAAAAAAAAATAGTGTTTTTTATTTTGCAATTCAAGTTTTAGTGACAAAAAGTGAAATTAAAAATCACCAAAAAATTTTTTATCGTGTATCATTTTTTTTTCTGTGTAGTACATATCCATACCTACAACTTTGCCCAAGACTCCTATCGATCAAAAAATTCCTTTGTATGGACAGCTGCCAAATTTGTATGGAAAATTATATGGACAAACTAATGATGCAAAATAGCTTCTTTGGGCATACTGAAGGCACCAAAAAAGTTTCAGCCAGTTTAAAAAATACAGAAAAAATCAAATGACCGAAATCTCAGAGAATTGCATCCTTGTTTTTCCTATAAGCTTTATTATTTCTGTTTATTTTAGGTATTCTTTCAACAATGTGCAGTTCTTTAAATTTTCAGCATTTATTTGTAGCATTTCTTTTAATTTTGCATTCTTAGTGTTTTTTAAAACGATTTATCTTTATTGATTCTGTGGGTTTCGCATTCTTTAAAATGTTAGAGGTTCTATTAATTTTCAAGTGACGAATTCCAAGAAGGTTACATTTACGTTAATCAATTAAACAACAACAACATTAAAATTTCAGCATATAATTTTTAATAATTTCGGTGATTTTTTTGCATTTTTTTGTTTAAAAAAATAATTTATATTATTTCTGTGAGTTTTTGAATTGTCTCAAATATGAGCAGTTCTTTTTTTGAATAATTTCTGTTAGTTTATGCATTCATTCATTTTTAAAAGAAAATAATTTAAATTATTTCTGTACGTTTCTGAATTTATTCAAATATAAGCAGTTCCAATGCAGTTATTTACAAATCAATGAAGCAATCAAGGAAGTTGTTATTTTCTTTTTCTAAAATTTACCAACTTCCGAACCCATTTCTGCAAAAATCTGATTTCAAAAATAGTTAAACTTAGTTGTAACTTATTTGATAGATAGTGATTTGGGGGAGGAATGAAAAAAACTATATCGATAATAATCGTAATGTATGTAGCAATAAGCTAGGTGCACTATAGAATTGTTGATTTGCATCTTTGAAGGTTGGACGCTTTACATTTTCAAACCAAAAACAAATTTTCAATAAATTTCATATTGCAAAAAGTAGATTTTAATTGTGTTGTTATTCCAGAAAACAAATTGAATTGGATTTTTTTGGTGAAACGTTTGTTTCGTAGCTTGAACGGTATTCAGATTTTTGGTATATATTTTTGGGATGTAAAGTACGAACGGAGCAGCAAAAAAATAGAAGTGCAGCAATGGAACACTGGCGCTTGAGTAATGTTTTGCTTTTTATAAAATGTATTTCTTATTATCGAACTGCTATTTCAAACACCCAAATCTGGTATTCAATTTCTAGTGTAATTTTCAATAAGAAAAATTAAGCAAATGTCAAATTTTCAAATTACACATGATTCTATAATTTTGAAGGGAATTCTTTTAAAGTTTTGACCAAGTATTGCTCACATTACATTCAAAACGTTTGTGTGGAGCTCTGAAAATGCGTTCAAGTGATCTTCTCTTTACCGTATTTCTTCAGTTAAATATATACAATTAAATATAATCAAATAAACGTGTAACAATTATACAGAATACCTTGGGGTTCCTTGACTGAAATAAATTGACTCATAATTTTGTTATTGTTAATGGCCATACATGGTTACATACATGTATAAAATCACAAAATTTCATAATACAGAAAATTTATTGAATCCACTAAAAAGATGATTTTTAATCACTCCTGAAACTTTCATGAAGATAATCCATGATTAAACTGAGTTAGAGACGATTTTAAGCTCAACATTTTGCCTCGCGCAAAGCGGACTGTCAAACTTTCTGAGCGTTTTTTTTTTTCGAAACACCGAGTTGATTTACGGGTGCCACGTTATCTCAAGATTGGATGTACCAAATTGGCTGAAATTTGGGGTGAAGACTCTCAAGACATATCCCGTGTGCATGACGAAGGCCGATTTTGAAAATTTGCTTTTTTTTAATACAAAAATCAAAAACTGACGATTTTTTATATGAAAAACACAACAATAATTTTATCTTTTTTAAAAATAAGTTTTTTGAAAATCGACTTCGTCATGCACACAGGATCGGTTAAACGAGTCTTCACCAAAATTTTGAGCTGATTTGGTCAAAGCAATGTTGAGATATCGTGGCACCCGTTTTTTGAAACTGCTACCTTCAAATAGTTATATCTCGGCAATGATACAACCAAATGTCTTCAAATCTGTTTTGATAATAGATAATGATGAATATTTCAATGCCATGAAAACAGATTTAAAAAAAATTAGATGTGTGCTCAAACCAACCTCTGGCAATTTTGCTGATTTACATGTATTAAGGCCCCTTAAGGCCGTTGCAAATATTTTTTGAAGTTTATGTCCCTCGACTTTGATCAAAGTCGAGGGGGTGGGCAAAAAATAAAAAAAAAACGCTAAAAATTGAAATTACAGGCCACGGTATTAACATTTGAATGAAAAAAGTGTTTAAAATGCATCATACACCTGTCCAGTTGTTTTGCATTCATTGATTTCCAACATTTCTAAATACTGACGAAAATTTTATTTTTGCGAGAAAAACAAGTTTTTGCGGTGCTGTACATTGAAATTTCATAAAAGTTCAAAATATTTTTGAACGAGTCCAAACATGTTAAAAGCAGAAAAAGGCATTTAAGATTGTTCTCAGTTGATTAGACTTCAATTTCTATTGAAATTTTGATATTTTTTTGAAAAAAATATTTTTTGCTCCCTGATTTTTCGGACCAATTTTGGAGGGGGTGGGGGGCGACATAAACATTGAAAAATATTTGCAACGGCCTAAGACAGTTGGATTTAGTTTTCAAAGTTTTGTCGTTGATGGCGGCCAATTGGTGATGAAATATTGAAAAAGTGAATTTTGTAATTTAGTGCGCATTAAACTATACCAATTAAACTAAAATATGGTTACATAATGAATTTGATGTTAAAAGCAAGAAAATAAAAAAAAACATTTGTTTTTGTTTGTTCATGTTTTGATTTCCGAAGTTGGATAATCAAGTCTGAGCCGTATTCTAAAAATATTTTGAATATTTTTGGAAGTTCAATGTACAGCACCGCAAAACTTATTTCTCCTGGAAGTGCTTTTTTGTAAAAAATATATTTTGAAAAGTAATGATTTAAAAACATATTTTTTAGTGTATACATGATTTCACATTGTTTTTATTGGAAGGTTGAAACCAATATATTATACAGTTTGAATAAAAAGGTCAAAAATGATTTCAGAAAAGTAGCAGTTTTTGGTAAATAACATTTAAAAAAGGAATAAAATTGAAAACTTTTGAACCCACATGAACATAACATCATTCTACCCCTCATGAATCATGCATTGATTTAACATCGAAAGCAATACGTTTGAACTTTATTTGGCTTTGAATGCCTGTAGATGCGTTGGCTTAGAAAACATCTTTTCCATTTCATGGCACGTCCTCTTCCTTGTTCCCAAATTTACTTGCGTATGTTTTGTGAACTCGTTATGCATCAAATAAAACCAAAACCCTGTGAAATTTAAAAAAAAACATTTCTTAACATTATGGGTTTTCTGCAAGAAAGCTTTATTAGTAGGTTTCTATTTATGGAAATTGTGACAGTTTTGGAATAAGCTGAGAAATTTTACATATATTTGAAATGTTTAGCTTTTTGGACTTATTAATCTTAAATAATACCAAAGTGTAACGGTAAAATTCCACTTCTAAAACATTCAAAGTTGCAACATAATTCTCTCGACTGACTTCCATAGATTTGAGTGATTAGCAAAATTTTGTAACTTAAAAATCAAACGATTATCATAATTAACAATTTCAGCGCAACGCATGAAAGGCGTATTTTCCTAGCGCTTCCACCGCGATAGGCTTGACGATTAGATAAGCTTCCCTCGGTAAAATTAAATCCCCGGCATCATCGCTGACTAGCGTTCCTAGCTTGCTCGTCCAAAAAATTCATTAAATGATTATAATAATAAAACGTGCACGCTGCTGCCGCCAGGAGCCACCAGAGCATGATTAGCGGCGTGGATCCCCTCCTCCTGCGCTTCCAAAACTATCACTCATCCATCTCTTGCTTTCCACTGCTGCTGGGGCTCAAATGCTAGTCCGGGCCACGTAACTACATTAAATCCAGCTTAGCAACCGCGCAGCAAATCGCCACTGCCACCGCCATAGTTCTGGGTCAGAGCCGTGTTTAGGGATGTTTTCTGAAATTATCTGCAAATTTTATATTTCAACATTTTTCATTTTAATTTCTGTAAAAAAAATCTTCAAAATCATCAAACATCCTCATTCAAAAACGTAATAAGCACTATCATTGGATTTCTACGCCCATAACGAAAGTCATCCTTAGCACGATTCTGGTTGTATGGCTTACCGAAAAAGTACCTCCAAATACCGTTCGTTCACCAGCTCTGTGACCAAGAGCGTCCATTTTGGCCAAAAACATACTCACACCCACTCGCATACACACACACTCACCCCCTTTAATTTCACCCTCTACTTTAACGACCCTTATTCATCCCTAGCTAGAGGGAATTGATGGCCGGGCGAGGACGGGAGAAAAATAGTCAGCCATTCCCAAAAGGACGACCACCCGCCGCCACCACCCCTTCATCGGCCATGAGCTAACCCTCGACGACCGTCATCGAAGACCGTCATCACCCTCATCATCATCATCATCATCATCATAGTCAGCAAAATAGTCACGGGGCATGGTGATGTTGCCTGGACCAGGGAAAAAGTTTTATATAAACTCCCCCTTCTACCTCCTACCTCTTGACACTCGACGCTGTATGGACGCGTCCCAAGCCCAAGCCAAGCAACTCCAGTTAATACCCTCGACATAGAAGAACCGACTGCCGAATGACCTACACTCAGTTGTGAGCAAAAGTCAAGCTTGAGTTCAGAAAAGTTGATAAAAAATATGTTTTTTGATTGTGGAATTTTTAAACAGTTTTATTTTCGAATTAAAATGATTTGGTAAACTTCCAAAACGGATTATAATGTAACACACAGCTGAAGGAAACTTCAAAACATGGTAATGCATTTATGAAAAACTCACTGCAACTAGATTATTAACTAATACAACCGAATTGAAGTTGAATTGCAAAGACCTGTTCATACTCCTCTACATGGAAAAAAAATCAATTCTCGAAATCGTGAATTTAATTCACGAATGCGAGAACCACGAAGGAATATATGCACGTTTATACCGTACTCATGAATAAATTCCTTCATACACGGAGAAAAAAGAGTTTCCAGAATCGTGAACAAGCGTTCATGAAAATGAGAACCTCGAACAAAGTGTGCAAATCCCATGGTACGATTTTGAAAAACGTATACGTTTTAACCATGAAATTTGAACACTTTGTTCGTGGTTTCCATTTTCATGAACGCTTGTTCCCGATTTTAGGAACTCTTTTTTCTCTGTGTAGTTCTCACATTCGTGAACTTAATTCAAGATTACGAGAATTGATTTTTTTTTTCTGTGTACAAAATTTGAGTAGACTAGTATTGCTCTAAACATATCTAACTTAATTTGTCAAAATTATTTTACTGATTATTCCTTACATTTTTAACTATATTGAGTAGGTACATACAAAAATTATATTATTTTGATTAAAAACGTGATTCTGATTCAGTATCTGCTGAGTCAGTTCATTTTAAAAATTTCATTACTTTTTTAACACTTCTCCAAAAAAATTAAGAAGATAAAAAAAGTAAACCTGTATTAAGGATTATTGATTTTAATACACAATTTAAAAAAAAAAGAATGTAAACAAACGTCAATCAAAACGTCAAAGGATGAACGCAAAGCAATTCGAGTAATTTTTATTAATAAATATCTGCAAAATATTTTAACAAATTGCATTTAACGTAGTGAAAATTAAAAATATAGATTTAAGAAATTATTCAATTTGGTTTCAAATACAAAACATGTTAAATGAATTTGTTTAAAGCTAAATGGCTTTTCTCTAATTTTTTTTAAAGTCATTTTTGAGTATTGACTTTCTAAAATCTCCGTGTAAAAGGTTAATCGTTGATTCAGCTGACAAAAATTGTACACAATTTCATCCATTCAATTTGCCAAAACTGAATCCGTGATTTTGTTGTAATGGATATGTTGTGTCAAATGGTTATATTTTGTATTTTGAGCTCCTGTTAACTTTTCAGTAAGTTTTCTGAACAAAATTGTTATAAAATATATATTTTTGCGTACCGCAAAATTGCCGTGAGATGTCAAGGTTTTGTGATTGGCATGTCGCGAAATTTTATGTTTTTTTGCAGTGAAAAAACCCTACTTATATTGAAGATTGTTGAAGATATGTTGATTGTTTTTCAGGCCATTATTTGACACTTTCACAGCTTCAAAAATTAAATTTTGATTTTTTTTAATTTTCACTCAAAATGATAAACTATCAATTATGTAGTACTTCTATGTGTTTTTCTATTCTTATAAACATTAAAAGTCCTTGAATTTTTTCTCAGTTTTTGCGTTTTTTTCATAAAGAGCAGCTTTGAAAAGAATTAGGAAAAACAGTCGGAATCCAAACATGTTACAAGTCATATTGTAAATTAGCAAAATTAGATATTCTTGTTTCTATTAGATGTGTGTGATTTCACCATTATTTCAAATATAAGTAGTTCCTTTAGAGACGAATTTTAGAAATTTACAAAACTACAACTTGCAAAAGAATTAAACAGTGCTTAAATAATACTGTAAGTTTGTTTATCAAATTCAAAATATTTTATAACTTCTCAAAATAATCTACTTCTGTTACATCACATCAATTTTCAGCATTATTGTTCACTATTAAAATAAATTTTCAAACATTTCCTTAATCTTGTTTAAATTTTTTTGGGGTTTCCATTCTTTTAACCAAAAGCACTGCCCCTGTTCACATAATTTTCCATACTTTTGCGTTATTCAGAGTGCACATTCAAAAAAACTGTAAATTTTCGGGAAGAAATCCATTTTTTTCGCTAAAACTAAACACGTAGCTTTATGCAAAACAAAACGATGGTAAAATCGCATGCAAAACCATGCACTTAGCCTTTGTGAGCAAAAGCATGTAATATTAGGATGTAACAAAATGGGTCATTTTTGCGGGCATTTCAGGGCATGATCCGATAGGTTACAGAGCTCGAATCGCAAGTATGATTGGTTGTGACAGGAACTGGCACTTTGTCGTTTATGTTTAAATGGGAAACCCGTAAAATCGGTGAGTTTTGGTTTTTGCCTGTTTTGAGCCCCGTAACGAGTTTTGCATTTTTGAAAAACCAGGAAACAATTTTGCCGAAGAAATCGAAAAGATTCGTCAAATATAAAGAATGTTGCAGACTTTATAACAACACCACTGAAATTTTTAACATTTTCTTCAAGCTCTTCTGGAAACTATCAGCTTGCTTGGTTGCATGAGCGTCACGCCACCTGCCCTGAATCTTTTCTGCCGTCAGTTCCGTTCCGACTCTGACTCTGAAGCTCTAAAAAGACTCGACTCTACCTTGGACTCCACCAAACCCAACTCCGACTCCGGTTGCTGAAGATTAAGTGACTCCGCCTTCGACTCCAACTCCAGCTTCTTAGAATTTGACGACTCAGACTCCGACTCCGACTCCGACTCCGACTCCGACTCCGACTCCGAAACTCAAACCCGGATCCAACTCCACAGGCCTGCTTAAAAAAATGGTAAAAATTCAAAATAAATGTTCTAAATATGTTTTGAATACAGATAAATCTTAGGGAAAAGATACAATTTTACTAGCATATTTTAATAACATAAATTTGCGAAACTGAATGTAGAAGACCCGACCGCCGACCTAGGATATCCCGTTCCGAAAGGGACGAGAGTCAGAGCAATTACCTGCACGTGCACGAAAAGTGAAGGGTGGTGTGGCAGTCTACAGGAGAGGGAGGAGGACAAAGGGACAACATAAGAGGGTTGAAAAGTATAGAAAAAGGACGCAAAAAAAAGAGTCTCTCTTTCGCTGCACACACACACACAGAGCGCCTCGCTTGGCCTGGCCGTGTCACGGCCGACTATGGTGTCGGTGGTGGTGGCGGCGGATGGGACTAGGAAAAAAAGAGGAATTTTTAAGCTCCACCTACATCCCAACCCGTGGCCATTGGTGGTGATGGTCGCCTTTGTAGCAGAGGAAAAAAAAACCCCGAGCATTCAAGGATACCGAAGGAAGGAGAGTGTGTGTGGTCCGGGTGGAAACTCTCGGATTTTTTCTCGTTTTTTCCTCGGTCGTTGTCGGGTGTCCCCGGACGGTCTCGTGGTGGTGTGAGTGGCCCAGGAATGGCAAAGTCAGCCCGATTTTATGTACCGGGGTGAACCTGTCGGCGTGTGTGTATTTGTGTGTTCTCTCTCAGGGAAAAATTACCATTTTTGTGGACCCAAAACTGAACTTCTTTTTTTGCGTGAGTGTGTGCTGTGAATGCTAATGCTTATGTGTTGGTTCTCCCCCCTTTTTCCCTCCATCAACCAGCGACGATTCTCCCGCGGGACGAGCAACTTTTTTGTTTCTATGTTGTTTTGGGGAAATTTTCCTTTTTTATATCGCATTTCTTTTTTATGTGCTGTGTACTGTTGATGATGGTGGAGGCGCTCGGTATGTAATACTTACACACATACAGAGTATTTTTTGGGTTTGGTAGAGCTATGGGGACGAGTGGCTCTGGCCGTTGCCTGCCATAGTAAATGGAGACTCTCCCGGTGGGACAGAGTAGATTCAGCCTGACAGGGTTGGCAGACATCTAGCTTGTAAAAACCAAAAATATTAATTAAAGTGCTGTGCAAAACCACACAATTCATTGCTACAATTCATTGAATTATTATCTGATATATTGGCGAAAGCCCCTATTTTTGATGTTAAATCACACACTGTTAACCTGATTATTGTATATGAAATAATTAGAGTAATTGTTTTAATTTATTCACCGGATGTAAGGAGATTTATATGAAAGCCTTAGGGCTTTTGTAAATTTGATTTGGTTAACCGCGGTGGATTTTCTTGAAATATTTCGAACTGTCAAAAATCCACCAAAGCATCTACCGGTGGAAAATTTTCTACCACAGATTTTTGTGCGATCAATGGGGTAGATGCTTTGGTGGATTTTTGACAGTTCGAACTATTTCAAGAAAATCCACCGCGGTTAACCAAATCAAATTAACAAAAGCCCTCTTACCTTCAAGTTGTTTACTGAAAACTTTTGCATTTTGCACCTAATGGAAAACCTCGTATATGCAGATTTAAAAAAAAGAGAATTATCCAAAATAAGTAAATCTTGTCCAAAATAAGTTTGTTACGAAATTCTAAATCAATTTATATTTTACTTGTCCTAATTCATTTTCCTGTTAAATTGCAAAGTCATAACAATTTGGATGCACTGCTATCACGATTCTTTTTCGTCCTTATGTAAAACCATTCTTATGTACCCACTACCAGTATGGAAAAACGTGCTTTTCACTCGCAAAAAGCAAAACAAGAAATAAAAACGTGGAAATGTACGCTGTGGGGGCGCTGTGAAAATAATTTACCTTCGCTTGATATTAGAAATTTCGGGCCTGACGTTTTTATTTTTCCACTTCTTTTATTTATGTTAATTTTTCTTTTTGTTGAAAAAGATTTTGTTTTTCATCCACTGCTCGGGACGGTTTTTTTCACTTTTTGTTTGTGAAACTGCTTTCATTGATTTTGTATTGAGCTCGCTGCTCGCCAGTGACATTAATTTATATAGAAGCTGCGGATCAGGCTATTTGTCCCAGCATGGAGAAATGGGGGGTAGACGGAAGGGAGTATTACTCCGGAAACGTTTTTTTCTGGTCGGGTGTACAAATTATTATTGATTTTATTGACGACAAATAACCGAATCCTGCTTGCACCTGCACCGTTGCAGTGCGGCGCCGATCTTGGGCTTCTTTTTTCGGGAAATTTGTTGTCCCCAGGATGGCAGATCATATCGCCCCATGTGGAAATCGATAATTGTGACAAATTGAGGCACAGCATAATGTGGCGATTGGTGCGGGAAATTAAAGCTGCTTGAAAGTGGTTGTTTGAGGAAAATTTGTAACAAATCTAGCAGATCAATCATAGCAAATAGTATGCAAGGAATAATTTATCTATGTGATAATTTCTTGTTTAAAACGATAGATTTAACCGTGATATGATACCGAAATTGAAAAAAAAGATTTTTTCCGAGAAAATTTTTGAAATCTAAATTCAAAAAGTATGATAGATAACGCCTTCCTTACTGAAGTAAGGTTAAAATATTGCTCGAAAAGAAAAGCTCGACTCAGAATTGGAAACTGAACAACTTATTCTGTATGCATGTGTGTGTATGTAAGTGTCCGAAATTGTTACTCAGCAAAGACTGAACTAACTTTGGTCAAACCAGCCTCATTCAACGATAATGGTTTGTGTGCTCCCTTGTGACAGGTCCTTTATTTAGCAGGCGTGTCACAAAATAGCACACGAGTGACAATATTTCACAATTGAATTGTTAAAATGGACCTCTAGAGCTGGTGATTTTCGACGGCAAGAATGTGAAATCAGAATTTCACGAAAATTTCAAGGTTTTCTTAAATCTACTTGTAATTAAGCATAAGCATAAGCATAGGTGCCCACCCGCAGTTGCTACTCCGTTATTGACCAGGACCTCCAGAAGTTACATCCACGAGCCGTGGAAGATGAGTGGGAGCTATCTTTCCTCGCTTCGCAACTTCTCAAAGGCCCCTATCATGCTGATCAATACCGGCGCCGGCTACGACCAGTGGTAGGGTCACGGGGAAGTGGATGGGAATGTTAGTCCGATACTTGAGTGATAGAGAGCGCCCAATCGACTGCATATCCGACAAAGTATCACATGAGTTTTGAGGAAAAATATCGCGAAAAAACAGGACTGCGCGTCCCCAGAAGCACTGCATTTATCTATTCTAAAATCTACTTGTAATTATAGCAAAAATGAGTTATTTAAGAGTAATCCTGTACTGGAAATTTCCTTAAAAAGTAAGAAAAATTTAGCAGTAGTGCTAGATACAAAATATATCCTCCCGACTTAAAATATTCCAAGCAAAAAAAACTCAATTTATATTTTATTGCAGTATTTGCATCAGCTGAACTAAAGATTCAGTAATCCTAAACTGGAATCAGTCGCCAGCTAGCGACAAGTTAAGAAGTGTTTTGCTCGTGTTGTCATCTTGTGTGCTTGGAAGTTTTTTACGGATGAAGGTGGAGGAATCCTCCGAGGAGGAAGATTTTCGGCCTGTCCGCGGGAATAAGAAGCGGAAGAAGTCCAGCGAGGTCACTGGAATCGTCATCGAAGAAGAAAAAATTGTGAAGACCCTGCTCAACAGCAACAAATTCAGCGCGCTAGCGGGCGACAAAAATAACAACAATGCCAGTGAAGCAGAAGGAGGAGACGCTCCGGCGGTTCCAGAACCCAGAAAATCTGCCGGTAAACAAAAGCAACCACCTCTGGTGGTAACGAACTTGGGCTTTAACAGATTTCTCGATTTAATAGCCCTGTGCAAAGTGAAACCGGAGTACAAGCTGTTCCGGAGCGGAATAAAAGTGACGTGTTTTTCCGTGGAGGAATGGAGGAATACCGTTCGGGAGCTGCTGCTTCAGTACAAAGTGCAATTCTACACGCACGATCGACGAAGCGAACGATCCCGCCGGGTCGTTCTGCGAGGACTCCCAGAAGTGGATGTGGAGATTATCAAGGATTGACTCAAGGAGGATCATAACCTTGACGTTTTGGATGTGAAGGCCATCAAACTGAAGAAAAAGTCCACCGTGGGTGAAACCCCTTACATTGTCTTCTTTCCCAAGGGACACACGAACCTCAAGAAGCTGAGTGCAATGAAGAAAATGCAACCTGTCATCGTTCGATGGGAGGCCTACCGGAATACGCAACCCAACGTGACCCAGTGCAGGAATTGCCTCCGCCTGGGACACGGAGCCAAGAATTGTTATCTAAAAAGCCGATGCAACAACCACCGCCGTTTGGATGTAAGATATTGTCCGAAACCGTGGTGAAGGGGTAAGCGTAGTTGCCTTCACCCAGTCGGCTTGGGTTCGATCCCAGAAGGTACCGGTGGCATTTTTCGAGACGAGATTTGTCTGATCACGCCTTCCGTCGGACGGGAAAGTAAATAAGTAAATATTGGCCCCGGTCTAACCTAGAGTTTTTGGGCCGTTAGCACAGTCCAGGTGTAGGAGTCGTCTCTCTGGGCCCTGTCTCGGTGGAGTCGTTTGTAGACAGTTGGACTCACAATCCAAAGGTCATCAGTTCTAATCCCGGGGTGGATGGTAGCTTAGGTATAAAAAGAGGTTGCAATTGCCTCAACAATCAAGCCTTCGGACATCTATTTTCAAGTAGGAATCTCGCAATCGAGAACGCCAAGGCAATGCTGTAGAGCGAACAATTTGTATTTTGTATTTGTTAACTAAGGCATTATTTAAGTTTCATATTTTAGTTATTTTACTGAATATCAATCATGCTTAAACTTGGTGGATCTGTTTTATACTATTTAAACATGTAATAATCCTAAATTTTTACGCAAGATTGGACCATTTCTTCTTTTTTTTAACCTTCCCATACTTTTGCAATTTTCGTATTTTTAAAAGATCTCGAATCTCGACTGCTACATAAACAATTCTTCTGAATTTTATCATGATCAGAAAAAGATATTAAATTTATTTATTTTTGAAAAATAACTTGTATAAATAAATCTTTTTATCAAAAAAACTAAACAATCACGAATTGAATTCTTTGGAAAAACATTCTTCAGTTTTGCTACGAGCAAAAGATAATTGCTGTCCATTTTTAACCCGTTATCTACTTCTTCCCACAACAGACAGCCGCATTGTGCATCAGCCATTACGCTCGCTCCGCAGATGGTTCTGGTGGTGGAAATGCGCGAAAAACCACGCAGATCGAACGTCCCCTCCGCGAGATGCACTCTCGCTCTAATCTAATGCAAAACCACCCCCGCCGCAAGCGTGACTATATGACTATGAATATGGGCAGTATCCACTATCTTTTGCCACGTTTGCCAGCCCACAATGTCACGCGGTCGGTGGCTCACCATCTTGGTAGACCCCCCCCCCCCGCCCCCGCATTTTCCCGCGAAAAATCTCGCCGAAAATTTCCACTTACAAGAACGGCCCTCTTTCGAGTGGTTCGCGAACGTCGCGCGCTCGTGGTCCACAATTGAATAATTTACCGCCCCCCGATATTGCACTTTTGTTGTCGCGGCCAAATGGACTTTATCTTTCACTTTGCTTGCGAAATGATTTTTTTTTTTGACGGCGGGTTGTTTCGTGAGAGTGCATTGTCGTTACCGTTTTTCAGTCCGTGTGACTCGCGGCAAAGGAAAAATCATCAGTCGATGCGCTTCTGCTGGGAAGTGGAGGTCTGGGATGATGCGGCACAGAAGACATTTTAGGCTGGTAGATTCTGGAAATTTGAAACATGGTTTTAGTATAAATCATGTTTTAAAGTGCTTTGTAGTCAAATTTGGGGGTAAAACCATCTGTGCAAAAACGGTCCTTTTCGGAAGCTAATAACTGTTCAGCAAAAAATGCTTAAAAATATGGTGTCTTCGGGAAAGTTGTCCTACATCTGACAATTGATGGAAATTGGACGGATGGAAATTGGTTACCGGAGCTTTTTAAGGAAAACGTTCGGACTCTCGAACTTCAATTATTATGAGCTATCTTCGATAATTACTCATTTCTGATGAAAGCTGTTTCTGGTTCCAGGTGGAAACACGTTTGATCTTAATAATTACTCATGTCATATAATATTTACGCATTTAAAACATCTGGAGAGAAATGAACCAGCTTTACTTCCATATGCTCTTCGGCACATTTTCCGCTGATACTTTCACGTCAAAATTACTTTTTAAATCACGCATACGCCTCAATGATTTGCATAAATATTGCTCAAAATAACAACAGCAGAGAAGAGGAAAAACTAGTTTTCAATCGGCAGATTACTTTAAGCAAGCGACAAACGCAACTAATTACCCTCCAAACCCAATTCGTGACCGTTGATCTCGCAAAACCCCCTCTCACCTTTATACATATGTTGTGAACTCATTGACCCTCGATTCGCCCGTACTAACGCCCCTCGCAGAAGCCTGCAAGCTGCAATCCCTTTCGCGCACGTGAAACAAAAATGACAAAAAAGGCAGCCAAATCCTTACTTCGATTAAAACGAGTTGCATGCTGCCACTTTTCCCATATTTTTGCCACATGCCGCGAACGAAACGACGACGACGGCGGCCGCGACTGCATCTTTTCCACCGCCGAAAACCTGATTTTCCTTTTTGTCAAACGATCGTTAGCGCTTTATCTCGTAAAGTCTGGCTCGCGCTTTTCGCGTTTTCCCCCTCCTGAACCCCTTCCCGAATCTTTGCTAATGCGTTTCTCTTCTCTACTCGACGGAGCTGCACTTTTTCATTTTCCTTCTTTTTTTTCATTTTCCCTCCACGAGATGGGGTTAGCCTTTCCCGAAATGCGAATAAAAGTGGGCCAGGTGTGAGGCTAAAAACTGCATGCCACCGATGACAACGACGCCGACGACGACTAGAACCGAGAAGAGCCGTCCAGGATGAAGTTGATACAACAACAGCTACAGCACATATGCAAAAATGCATTTTCCTGGTTATCCGAGCGAGGCAAATCCGCAGCGAAGAGGCTTCCCTGTCCCCTTAATTCGATCTGCTCGCGACTTTTGGTTGGCTAGGGATGATGCAAAGTCACAATAAAAATTTGTGGACATTCGGGGGTTTTTTTCAAAATAATTTTGCGTTGCGATGCGATTACAAAATGAACTGAACTCTTAAATCGGGCTTAAAATTTGTTTTGTTGTCTCTCAGCTATGGTATTTAAAAAAATCAGATTTTCAACAAATTTCACCTAAATATGATTAAAATGATTTTGTACATGCAGTGGGTAATATTAAGTGTTTATTTTGACGAAGGTGATGTGCATGTTTTGCATGCGTTTTTACCATCGAATTTTTTGCTGTGTACATTGACCCAGAAGGGTTTTTTTTTTCATTAAGAATATTTTTTTCATTTTAAAAATTGCTTTTTTTAACTTTGCAGGAATATTTTAAGAGTGTAATAATGTTCTACACAGTTGTAGAGCAGTTAATTACAAAAATTTTGATATAGAAACATAAGGGGTTTGCTAATTAACATTACGAGTTATCGCGATTTTACGGAAAAAGTTTAGAGTAGAGTAACGGAAAATAGAAGAATTTTTAAAACTTTTAAAGTGTTTTTTTTTTTTTTTTTTGATGAAAAATACGTGTTGTCGGATTTCTGAGTAAGCCATAAAATCGGGCGTCTAATTTCACATAAAAGTTCCTTTGGCACCAAATTTCAGTCTCATCACCGTTTCTGGCTGCAAAATATTGAAAACACCTCTTTTTACACGGAGAGACCGGCCGGGGCGAATCTAAGAAAATCTTGGTTAATTTAACTAAAAGTATGGGTTAATTTTTTTACACAGCTTTTTTTCAACAATCGATTGTTGATTTTTTTAACCCGAAATTGCTGACCGCCAGTAACTAAAATTAACTAAAAAAATAGTTGGAATTGCCATTTTTGTTTGTTAAATGGCCGAAAAAAATTCTAGCAGTCGACTGCTAGAATATTTTTTTCAGAGAATTAACTCAAAATTTTTTGTTTTCAGCTGAAATATTGTGGAATATTCTGTGAAAAACTGGCTGGGACATATTTTTCAACTATTTTTCAAAAATCTTTTTTCGTTGTATCAACCGAAATATTTTTGCATGCAGAAAATTATTAGTAGTTTATAATAAAACATTTCTTAATTAGACATAATTTATGTAAGTGTTGATATTTTGTTTAATCATCTATCGATATAGGCCAGTGGTTCTCAACCTTATTCGACTCATTCCCCCCTTGACTAGTTTTCAATGACCTCATTCCCCCTTTGAATTTTCAACAAATTGGTATCAATGCACACATGTCAGAGAAGTTTTTTGTTCTTTCACACCATTTACAAATAATCAATACATTTCTTTCAACCATTTTTCATTACCTACTGTAATGGAATGGAAATAACATTTTGTTATTTGAAAGAAAACAAAAACTTAAAAAATAAATAATTTGAATACTCAATAATTTATCTAACCTCAAGTAATGCTTAAAAGTTGCAAAAATCTCAGATTTTTTTTTAAATAATGTATCTAATGAATTCAAAACATCACTAATATTTTTTATTTCTGCTCAGGTACAGGTGATTTTCTAACTATTATTAATTTACAAAAATAAAAAAAGATCTGGTGATTAATAAATAACATTTCATGATTGAAATAATGCAAAAACTCAAAGAAATTATAAATAGAAATATTTTCAAGAACTTCCCATTTTGAAAGAATTTGAAAACTCACATGGAATTTCTTGTTCAAAATTTATTAATTAAAAACGGATCATATTCGAAAACATTAACAAAATCATTTCAGAGCTGCTCATGTATCAACCATTGAGAAAATTTCAAGAAAATACTTAAGAAAACCCATTTCAACTGTTCGAAAAAATACAAAAAAATCACAAAAAATATCAAAAATATTTTCTTTGAAAAACACTAATAATTTTCAAAGAAAAGGAAAAAAAATAACTCAAAACAGATTTTTTAATATTTTTAAAAAACTGTTTATGCCCTAAATAAAAACTAACTTAATCCACCTATGTGGTTGATGCCTTCCTCACTTTTTACCAACAATGGGTCATATGCGTGGTTTGGACAAATATTTCAGCTATTTTTTTAGATCTAGAAAAATACTGGACTCGTTGGAAAGGTCTTTCAATTACCTAACCAACGATGGGTCGGATGTTGGATCCAGACATCGTTTACATACATTTAAGTGAGATCCGGCTTCAAAAAAGTACATAAATATCACATAAGTGGTCTTAACTCGAGACAGGGTTGCCAGATATTCAAAGTTGTGGACTCGTTTGAAAGGTCTTCTAATAACCTTATCAACGATGGGTCAGACGATGGATCCGAACATCGTTTACATACATTTAAGTGAGATCCGGTTTCAAAAAAGTACATAAATATCTCTTAAGTGGTCATAACTCAAGACAGGGTTGCCAGATATTCAAAGTTGTGGACTCGTTTGAAAGGTCTTCTAATAACCTAATCAACGATGGGTCAGACGATGGATCCGAACATCGTTTACATACATTTAAGTGAGATCCGGTTTCAAAAAAGTACATAAATATCTCTTAAGTGGTCATAACTCAAGACAGGGTTGCCAGATCTTCAATGTTGTGGACTCGTTGGAAAGGTCTTTCAATTAACTAACCAACGATTGGTTGGATGATGGATCCGGACATCGTTTACATACATTTAAGTGAGATCCGGCTTCAAAAAAGTACATAAATATCACTTAAGTGGTCATAACTCGAGACAGGGTTGCCAGATCTTCAATGTTTTAGACTCGTTGGAAAGGTCTTTCAATTACCTAACCAATGATGGGTTGGATGATGGATCCGGACATCGTTTACATACATTTAAGTGAGATCCGGCTTCAAAAAAGTACATAAATATCACTTAAGTGGTCATAACTCGAGACAGTGTTGCCAGATCTTCAATGTTGTGGACTCGTTGGATAGGTCTTTCAATTACCTAACCAACGATGGGTCGGATGATGGATCCGGACATCGTTTACATACATTTAAGTGAGATGCGGCTTCAAAAAAGTACATAAATATCACTTAAGTGGTCATAACTCGAGATAGTGTTGCCAGATCTTCAATGTTGTGGACTCGTTGGAAAGGTCTTTCAATTACCTAACCAACGATGGGTTGGATGATGGATCCGGACATCGTTTACATACATTTAAGTGAGATCCGGCTTCAAAAAAGTACATAAATATCTCTTAAGTGGTCATAACTCAAGACAGGGTTGCCAGATCTTCAATGTTGTGGACTCGTTGGAAAGGTCTTTCAATTAACTAACCAACGATGGGTTGGAAGATAGATCCGGACATCGTTTACATACATTTAAGTGAGATCCGGCTTCAAAAAAGTACATTAATATCACTTAAGTGGTCATAACTCGAGACAGGGTTGCCAGATCTTCAATGTTGTGGACTCGTTGGAAAGGACTTTCAATTACCTAACCAACGATGGGTCGGATGATGGATCCGGACATCGTTTACATGCATTTAAGTGAGATCCGGCTTCAAAAAAGTACATAAATATCACTTAAGTGGTCATAACTCGAGACAGGGTTGCCAGATCTTCAATGTTTTGGACTCGTTGGAAAGGTCTTTTGATTACCTAACCAACGATGGGTTGGATGTTGGATCTGGACATCGTTTACATGCATTAAAATGAGATCCGGATATATGTGAAAACACATTTTTATACATAACTTTTGAACTAGTCATCGAAACTTCAAACAATTCAATAGCGATGTATGGGACGCTAAACCAAGTCGATTGCAACTGGTTTGATCAAAATCGGTTCAGCCAGTGCTGAGAAAACTCAGTGAGAATTTTAGTCACATACATACATACACACACATACACACACACATACACACACATACACACACACATACACACACACACATACACACACACAGACATTTGTTCAGTTTTCGATTCTGAGTCGATATGTATACATGAAGGTGGGTCTTTGAGCTTTTAATAAAAAGTTCATTTTTAGAGCACTTACCTCAGTGAGGAAGGCAAAAAGCTTGTATCCATTTCCAATTGGTTTTTTTTGCACAATTCGTCTTAAATTCCCATTTTTTCGATATAATTTTTTTATTTTCAGTTTTTGCCAGCTATATTTATAGACACATTCAAAGATGAAATCTGAGATAGTAGAAATTGCTGTTGTTTCTTATCAAAGTAATTTCATTGGTTAAAAAATTATCGTAAGAAGTCATTCAAAGAAACTGGTACTTTCATGTAATATTAATGTTTTTTACGAAAGCATTTTAAAACATTTGATCCTTTGATTTTTATGCCATCTCCATTCCCCCCAAGAAGGTCAAATTCCTCCCCAAAGGGGAATTCCTCACCGGTTGAGAAACACTGAAATAGACTGTGCCGAATTTCTAGCTATATTTTAACTAATGTCTAATGTCTTGAATACAAAAAAATATTCGTACATGTAGTCAATAATTAGCTGTTGTTAGCAATATTTTTATTGAATTTGCAGTAAATTTTGTAATATTTCCTCACAAATTGATGTTGCGTGTTTTTATTTTCGCATTTATTCTGCCTAAAAATTTAACGTTTCGAACTAATTTGTTTTTTTTTTTTGCTTTAAGATGTTAAATTACTGATAAAAAGCATCAAAACAAAACTTTTTTTAACTGTTGTTATCAAAAATTTTAAGTTAGACTAATGTTTTAAAAAATTACGTTGCATTAATCTAAAAACATATTAAAAAAGCATATTACAATTATTTCGTGAATTCCTTAAAACCAAAAAAATCTTCAACAAACCTACTCACCAATTCTACCTTCCCAGTTGCAAGACTTTGATTTGCCACTTCAACATTAGCCAAATAATGTAATTTTCACCTTTCACATCCTCTCACTTCATAATTAACAACACAAACTCAACAAATCGACCGCTCTCGTTCGAATCCTGACTTCAAATGACAGACGTAAACAAACCCAAATTCGTCTTTTAAATATTTAACCAATTGTTAATTATATTCAACAAACAAAATTTTTGATTTTCCTAAAACCAAAGCTAACAGTCGAGCACGTTCATTCGAGTTCAGGAAATCTGTTAGCTTTTAGCCTTTAGCATTTTCAACAAACAGCTTATCAAATCAATACTGAATTTTGATTAATTTAACTGAAAATTGGCAGTGACAAGTACGTTTTTGTTAAAACTTACGAAAGTAAAATCAACAATTTTAATAGTTAAAATTTTTGGACACAGTCGCATGTTCAAAAATGAAAAGGGTCGTACCGCCCCTCTGTCACGAGACATAAAAAAACGGACTTTGGATTCGTGGTCAGGGACAAAAGTTACCCCATAGGACAAAGTTTCACGCAAATCGAAGAGGGGTCGGGACAACTTTTCCCGATTTCGTGTTAGTTGGTAGAGAATTGAAACCCCATTGAAATTTTTAAGTTTTTTGAAAAAAATATTTTTTTGCCCTCTGATTTTTCGGCCCAACATTGAAGGGGGGAGACAAAAACTTTAAATAAAATTTGTACCAGCCTAAATTACAAAAAAAAAACCTTCCTGTTATTTTCAAAAATAAAACAATGCATTATTAATCTTGAGAGTTGTACGTTTATGCTTTTTATTTTTTTATTTCAATCCTATTTTCCTGTTATGACATTTTTCAAAGGACGCATTTATTTTAACGAAAATAAAAATTTCATGATTTAAAAGGTCTCTAAAAAAACAATGCTGGCTGCGAAGAGATTAAGCGACTTCAAATCCGATTCCTTCTCCAGTTTACCAAAAAGACTTAATTCCAACGACTTCAAACAATCTTTAAATTTTTACTACTTTTACTTACAATCTGCTTTCGTACTTTTCTGCCAATCCCTACAATACTTTTTTCTCACCAAGCAATACATCTTCCGTGACTAAGGAAAATGCCTACACGCACGATCCCATCCCCGTCCGTGTGCGAAAAGCTGCCTGCGTGGCAAACGAAGCTGAGCCTTAGAAAGGACACTTTTCCCCCTAGACGTTCGGGAATGCCATTTCCCGCACCATTATTCAGCCGCGAGTCGACCTTTTCCCTATCAATGCACTCTGATGAGATGGCTCCACGGTGTCCGTCCGGGCATGCCAGGTCCTGTGTCGTCCCAGCTCGAGAACCCGTTTCTCAGGCCTCTTAGCGTCTCGCTCCAAATCGTATCCGCGACGTTTACGCCGCGACATCAGTGCACTTTTTGTTTGCCCAGCCTCGCACGACGTCGCACTGCAAAGAGTGATAAAAATGCACATCAGTTAGAGCTTTTCACGCAACGGCTTTCCATAAAGTTGCCCCAACTTAAGGGGAACCCATGCAGCGAAGAAAAAAATGGCGCTCCGTCTCCTCGCAAAGCGCAGCCGATTTCTTTCATCTCGCCCGCGGCACATTAATCTAAGAGGATCCACCGTGTGCGTTGCAGGTGCAGCAGTGGGAAGGAAAGCGCGGTGAAGACCGTTCGCGGAATGCAGTGATTTTCTACTGCCTTCACCAACCGATTGGGGTTTTCCAATACAGCGGGAGGAGCAGATGCAGTTTTTGTTCCGTGGAACTATTGGCTTGAAACAAAAAAAATAGCGAACAGCATTGTGGGAGCGATTATTCCCGTTTCGGTCAAAATAGTGTTTTATTTGTATCTTTTTTAATCCTCCAAAATAGGTAGAATTATCAGGTTTCATAAAGCAAATTACAAAAAAAAAATCATTCATCAAAAATCATGATTTCCTATCACTCCTTAGTTTTATGAAGTAATTTTCAGGAATCTGATACGCATGCAGTTTCCTGAAGTCCCTTCCAGAGGCGCTGTCAATATTGTTCATGTGTGATTTTTGTATGAAACAAATACATACATTATTTAGTTTTCACTACCTTTTGCAAATATTTGCTAGATAATTACAAGTATTCCGTATTTTTTTCAACACTCAACATTAATTACATGAATAAAACAAAGTTCTGTTTGACCATTCAAGCAATACAACAGAACATACTAAACTCAACTAAACAACTGAATAGGTTTTTATTTCCTTGACACAAAATAGAGTTAGTTTGATCCGCTGACTAATAATTTAAAATTAATTAAAACTAGCTGTAATTAAACAACAAAGACTCTCAAGACATTACCCATGAACATGACGAAGCCCGATTATTACATTTTGTTTAAAAAACCTGTTTTTCAAACTGTTCACTTCAAATTACACAACATCGGGAATGATATGCAAATGTTTTCGAATTTATATTGATAAAAGTTGAACATTTATATTTTAATTCCCTGCAAACAGATTCAAATATAATCCTTGAAATGTGTGCGCATACCAATCTAGTACTACGTTTTGTTCATCAACTCATGCCGGAAATTTTGCCACAAAAAGTTCTTTAAAAAAACAATATCGATAAAAAGACCATAAACAAACATTTAAAAATGTTAAAATTTCAAAAAGTTTAAATGTGTGTATTTTCAAATCGTATTTATTAATGTTTAGCACACCCAATGTTAAAGAACGAGGGGATAGTCCTCACGAAAAGAAACGTGAGGAAAGTACTATTTTGCGAGAGTATAGTCCTCTCGCGAGTTCATTCGTTCATTGGCACAGTTCATCCTATTGAGTGGCTTATATGGACAAATGACCGCCTCTTAGTCACCGAACCATGGTGGCCCATACGGCAAAGGCACGGTTCAATATGCCAAAGTTCTTGAGTTCGAGTCCTCGGTACCGGTACTTTTTTTGAAGATGAACCCATGAGTAAAGTACTCTCGGACATTTCGGGATTTATCCTCTCAGTCCGCACACAGTACCATTTTACTACCGAATCGTGCTCTTTATCCTCTCGTATGCCGATGTCCAGTTCTGGGTGCAATATTTTCAAGGGTTTGGATTATCAAGTCTGTACTGTACAAGTAGGGTGGCATATTAAATTGTAATCAAAGATTCAAAATTTATATCACTTCTTATTCTTTAACAAGGAAAACTGCACTGACTAGGGGAAATGTACCCTTTCTAGTCAAACACTTATCTTCGTCATATGGAGAGTTTGATGCTCGATTAAAGCTCCAAAAATACTTTTCAGGCTATAAACTTACCAGCAACAGCACCTCCTCGAGTAAGCACGCAAATGTATGCCACTTATGGCCTATCTACAATCACTTAGCTTAGAAAATTTCACTTAGCTTAGGAATTTGAATCAATGGAAATGAATCTGAGTTTCTACAATGGAAAAGTAATCAAATTAGAAACTGACGTTTGGTTTGGAAAATTTCAAAATCTACGGTAAGTTGACGTTTCCATATCAAAGGTAAACAAACAACTGCATAGCAACGTATATCAGCCCAGCAAGTTTTCTAAGTTGATTGTGGATGACGAACGTAAGTTGCAGACTTTCCTAAGTAACTACTTTACGTAGATGTTCTAAGCTAAGTGATTGTAGATAGGCCATTACTGGACGAAAACATCAAACTTAATGCACTTTTGATAATAATTTCTATTTTGCGAGACCATTTCTCATCATTTTGTTGGCACACACATCAAAACGCAAGATGAGAGCTTAACTGTTCAATGAAAGTCGCCATCAATATCTTTTCACTTGCGCTAACATTTTCAAAGCGCTTAAGATGTGAAATTGCTTCCAACTACCGGCAACATGTTCTTTTGAACATTAGTTAGTAACTCACTTGAAAAATAATCCCGAAACATGTTAATAATTAGCAAGCGCCATAAAAAACACAAACGCGCCAAGTCTTTTGACGTTTGACTTCTGAAGACCCATTCCAATCGAAGGCTGAAGAAAACCGAGCGAGAAGTGAAGGCAAATAAAGAACAAAGGTTGGCCACCAACACCACCAGCAGCGCCTGTTGGAGTGAGCAAGTGATGCCAGGAAGCTTTCTCTATAAATGCTACTTTTCGTGAGTGTTCGCAAAATTTCATCGTAATTGGCAGCACTAAGCAGTCCCAAAAGAGCGCTGGAAGAAAACAAGAACTAAGCTGAAAATAGGAAAATGGGAGTGGCCCAATGCATTCTCATCTGATTAGAATACATTTGGGAAATATTTAATGCTTGTAAAAGGAATAGAATAACTTTTAGTAGAAGTGAAAATAAAAAGAAATAATCACAAAAAGTTGCTCTACTCGTTGGTGTACTTGGCTTTAATAAATTTCAAGGAGCATTCCAGAGTATCCAGGATCATTCAAACACGACCGCTTATTAGGCTTAAAATAGGTATAATTTCCCTAGTGAGCAATTCTCTACCAAAACCGGAAATGGATTTTATTTGTATTTTTTGATTTGGCTCAAACTTTGTGGGGGCCTTGCCTATGACCAAATAAGCTGTTTTGCTTCATTGGTTCACCCATGCAAGCCTCCATACAATTTTGGCTGCTGTCCAAACAAAAATGGTATGTAAATATTCAAACAACAGTAACTTTTGAGTGAATTTTCTGATCAGAACAAGACACCAAATGGTGGGCTGTACGGGTAAGACTTAGAAAACTTCAATTTTCGTGTTCTTTTTGTTTAAGCCGCTGTATCTCAGCAACCCGAGGTCCAATCTTCAATGTCTCTTAGACAATTTCATAGCAAATTTTCTGAACTTTTCAAAAAAAAAATATTTTTAGAAATGATCACTCATGGTCACCATTTTTAAAAATCGAAAAACAGCAAATATTTCGCTAAAATCAAACTTTCGGTGGCTACATCTTGAAAACGGAGCCCGTTATCAAAAAATCTGTAACGTACTTTTTGATTGCAAATTCAATTTTGCATTAAAAAATAATGTCAAATTTGCTCTTTGAATATTTACATACAATTTTTGTATGGACAGCAGCCAAAATTGTATGGAGACTTGTATGGGTGAACCAATGACGCAAAATAGCTTATTTGGTCATAGGGAAGGCCCCCACAAAGATTGAGTCAAATCCAAAAATACAAAAAATAAAAATGGTCGAAATCGGCCGATTTCGTAGAGAGTTGCTCTAGTGATAACATATTCCTTAAAAAAGGGAAAATTCAACGCAGTTATCACATGATCTTGGCAAAAAAATAAAAGAAATTTTATTCATTCGGAACTTATACAGAACATTTAACATGACTGAATGAAGAAGGAAAAATATGTTACAGAGATCGAAGCATAACCCGATTTTATATTTTCTTATATTTTCACAAAATTACGGAACAAGGCAGAAACTTTCTTAAAATTTATTCCAAGTTTTTCTTGATGTATCATTCAGTTCCATTTTAAGAGCGAGTTGTGGTGCTTTAACCACGGCAGATAGTGTCCAGGGCATTTGAGGAAATACATTGTCCCATCCCGGAGGGTCCCGGAGCACCAAAACTTCTTAGCATGGTGCTCCCAACGATTAATTGCTCTTAAAAATAGGAACGTGAACGGGGGATCCCCACGTTTCTTCCTCCGCTTTAGATTCAGAACTGTATTGCTGTTTGAACATTCGTGCTCAAACTCAATCCACTTCAACGAATCATCTTTGCGGTAAACTTTACGCAGTTGGCCTGGCCGCTTTAACGTTTTGTGATGTTTCAAGGCAATTTATTGCATTGGGGCACTGCAAATGTTAATAATGACAAGAGGATGCTAGGCGTTAATCAACCTAAGGCATTTTCCAGGATGCCCTCGAAAGACTGGCTGCGCTAGGGTTAGATTAGATTAGATTAGATTATATATCATTCAGTTCCATTTTACAATCCCAATTCATTTCCAGTCTTGTTCCACTGTGCATTTTCGAATACTTCTCCGGTATCCGCGACGGTTGCATTGAAAGAAACTGAAACGTATCGCAAACTCTGGCGTCGCGTCGCGTCCTTTTCAACGGCCAAGAGAAATGCTTGGCTGCATTGGGGGAAGAAACGCGACAAGTGAATGGGTTGACATTTATCACGACGCATAGCGGAGGCACTGGAAGAAGATGTATTTTGATTTTTTCGAGACAACTTGAAATTTAAAATATTTGAAGATAATTATTAATGAAAGTTACGTTTTATGAGGTGTAAATTATTTCATTGAATAAATGGTTCCTATTTTTTTCCGTGTCGCAGGCTTCGCGAACGTATCGGCCACTCAGAAAAAAAAACCATTGAACAAAATACGGCTGCACTGATAGCACAGCGCAGCTGCATTCAAGTGCAAATAGATGGAAATACTTATCGTCGCGTCTCAGCTTGGACGGCGCGTCCTTCCAGCAAGTGTCCTGACTACAGTCAACGGTGCCAGAAAAGTCGATATCTTTGCGATTTTGCAGTTTGAAAGCAACTCACCAGCTGCGTCCATGAATGGTTGGGACTTTTTTTTCCAGCGACTCATTGTTGGAGGAATAAGTTCCAAGTCGTTATCTACAGGATGGAACGAAATGGCTCCGTTGCGAATGTCATTTGAATTGAATTTGCACGAGAAAAGCGTCATTTGAAAGCTATCACGCGCGGGACTTTAGAAGAACCCCAAGAGGTGGGGGACGCACCCTGAGGAAAAACTCTGTAGAAATGAGGAGTTACAGGATAGAGCAAGGATGAGAGTGCTACATTTTCCCCCCAGACTGGCTGTAATTACTTCCTGCATCATCATCATCATCATCATCGGGACCCTTCCCAGAAGGAAAGACCCTTCCCCAGAGACATCGTGCCGGTGATGTAAGATGAAACTTTTAACGACACGTTCTGGGACGTGTCTCGCACGTTCGCCTCTAACACATAACGAAATTTCTGCAAGAGTTTTAATTGAGAAAACGTTTGCCTGGCTGTAATGGATTTTATAATGCAATTAGGTTCGTTATGTGATCGGTCTCGATGCTCCAAGCGATGAGTTTTTCGCAGCCGTTGCCAGGACTGATGGACGTTCTTCGTGCTTGAGATAAGGTGGACGGTTCTATCCGGCCAGCGTGGTTGAAGTTTTATAAGGGATTAAAATCTCATTTACTGATGTTAACAGAAAATAAATCATGGTTGGATAAAGTTTTCCTTTGCTATGCTGCTCATTTCAGCATGATTTAAAATTATTACAAGAATTTAAAAAAGTTTCATGACCATAAATGGTTATCATTGACTATTGCATTCAACAACATTCAAAGCTATTTTCTTGGTGGGAGATTTTTGGAACAATTCGGTTTAAAAATCTGAGTTGAAATACAGAACAATTTAGATTTGGGTGTTTATGTTAACGTTTCAAAATTGAGTTTTAAGAAATTCCGTTGTGAAAGAACTTGTTTTTCTTGATTTTTTTTTGTCTGTAATTGAATATTTTGGAAACAAATGATTGCAAAACAAAACGACAGGTGTACAATGCATTTGAGAACATTTTTTTTTCATTCAAGTGTGTTGACATATCAGCATTTTGACGTCCAAATACAGCCCCTAAATAGAGGATTCAACTGGAAAAGAGTTATAAATAGCTCAGTAGGAAGTAAGCAAGCAAGTTACTATCAATAGTTTTGCTCGATAATTGATTTAAATAGAGATAATTATCAAATTTGACGGAAGCTGGTTGTAAGGTTCAATTATGTCACTTGAAGCCTTTAGGCCACATTCTAAGCTTCTTCATTGCAATGAGGTCGCTTGCATCCGATTTTTTTAATTTAGTTTGATTCGGATTCAGGCATAGTGAGGATAATTTTCCAAAAGTTCGGATACACTGAAATAGAGTAATAGTACAAACTTCCTTTATTCTAGCAATTTTGCCTCCTTTCCTTATTTAGTATTTTGGTTTTTTGAATATTATTATTATTTATAAGGAAAGGAGGCAAAATTCCTTGAATATGGGTTTTTTTCATTTATTTTTTATTTTAGTGAAGTTTTCGTATATCATTTCTGATTTATCCGGATTACGAATAACGAATATATCCTATTCTAACCCGCATCCCTACTGCATATTAGATATCACATTAAATTACTGCAAATTTGGCAATGCTCAAGCCATAATTTCCACTTGATTGTTGGTTACTTAATGCAAAAGGAAAAAAATGTGTCTTTTTCCAAAACCCTTCTCTTTGCCGAAGGGATTAACTTTCCTAAAAAGCAGTTAAATTACTTCTGCTGACCATGCAAAATCGTTTCCCGTTTCCTCCAATCAGCCCGGGCAACGAAAATCCACCGGAGCCCATTTTCGTAGCAGTGCGCAAACAAAAACCTCTCCAGGAATTTGGTATCACTTCCAATAAAATTACTTTTATCTTCCTAAAAAATTAATCCCCCTTGAATACATGGTCCAACTCCAGCGCGAGTTCGGTTCCACCGGAGACCATCTCCTTCTCCGACCGTCCTGGTTGGTCAGTCCAAGCACATACACAAAGGGTTTGTAAAAGTTGATTTCCCACACTCCCCCAAACACCGGAGAGATGAACCTCACCCCCTTTCCTCTTAACGTGCCTTGTGTAAACCTTGGCGCTCTTTATCTCCATCCTAAAAATATGTAGACCAGCGCCCGGGTAAGAAAAAAAGTGCTTACAAAACGAGGAATAGGAAAATTCAGCGCCAGGCAAAAAGGGAAAAGCATTTCTAGAATATAAATTTTCGGCTTTTCCAACCCCCTCCGGGCGCCGACCGGAAAGTCTCTGTGCGCGTTTCTATGTATGCCAACACTTCATCCCCCTAAGGCAGCCTCATTCCAGTAATTGCTACACATTATTTTCGGTGGAGATCCGTTATCTCTGTGGCACACAACTTCCTTTCCACCCCGCGGTGGATGAGAAATTTCCCGATAGAGACCACGCTCTCTATCATGGCTACCCGAAAATACACACCCCCACACACACACACTTATCCAACCAAGAGGATAAAATAAAGATGGCGAACGGATAGAAAAGCTCACCCCCGCGCACGGCGACAGCAATTTAACCCCTCTGTCCTTCCACTGCTGCAGGCCGGAAAAAAGAGAGTTTCTGCAGATGTGCTGTAAGGTGACTACAAATCCCTGGGCCCTGGATCTCGTGCATGTTCAGGGGTACAAAAAAGGGGGAAACGACGTGGGCCACACTAGACGCAGACCAACTTGGCACGATTTTCTAGACCGAGTTTGTAAATTGGGCTAATCTGGGTGAAATTACCAATCTGATCACATTTTTCAGAATTGCGTTATAGTTATATTTTTGAATAGCATTACTAATAAAAATAATATTTAAAGCAACGATTCTACTGAACCCCATCGACCCCTCTTGTCGCAAATTCCAAACCTAGACACAGGATGGCCGAGGGATGGCAAAAAAACGAGAGGTTAAAGGGACCGGAATGAGCAAAATATAATAGTACGTACTTTTCCTTATTCGTCCTTCATTATGAATTCAGCACAGCCAGCCAGTCGCTGCCTCCCCCGTTCCCTAAGAACGTTTGGTCAGCTTGGGTGGTCCGGGAAATGTAAAAATCCCCGCCCGGGCGAGGGTGTGCAACTCGCCATCAACTTCATGTTGTCATCTTTTTCTACCAACAATCTCGTTGTAAAGGCTATGGTCTGAGAAAACTGTGTGGTAAAATGTTTCACGATTCTTGACAAACGTTTTCAGTTTGAAATTATTTTTGAAATCATTAATTGAAAAATGTTATTCTGTAATCTGTTTATTGAAGACCTCACAATAAAAAACATATAACAAAATCAAAACCTCGTTGAATCAGTCATCTCTCTAGTTTTGATCTTTGGTATCTTTTTTTGATTAAATATATCTTTATTGGACATTCTTATACTAATAACATTTCATTTACATTCTAAGTGGTATGGCTAAATTCTCTTCATCTTTATTGTACTTATCGTTTTATTATTAACTGTTCACATTCATTTTGCCTTCCTCACTGAGGTAAGGCTATAATCCTGCTCTAAAAATGAACTTTTTATTAAAAGCTCGAAGACCCACCTTCATATATACATATCGACTCAGAATCGAAAACTGAACAAATGTCTGTGTGTGTGTGTGTATGTGTGTGTGTGTGTATGTGTGTGTGTGTGTGTGTATGTATGTATGTGTTCAAAAATCTTGCCAAGTTTTCTCAGCACTGGCTGACCCGATTTTGATCGAATCAAATGCATTCGACTTGGTTTAGGGTCCCATACATCGCTATTGAATTGTTTGAAGTTTCGATAAGTAGTTCAAAAGTTATGTATAAAAATGTGTTTTCACATACATCCGGATCTCAATTATATGCATGTAAACGATGTCCGGATCCATCATCCAACCCATCGTTGGTTAGGTAATCAAGAGACCTTTCCAACGAGTCCACAACATTGAAGATCTGGCAACCCTGTCTCGAGTTATTACCACTTAAGTGATATTTATGCACTTTTTTGAAGCCGGATCTCACTTAAATGTATGTAAACGATGTCCGGAACCATCATCCGACTCATCGTTGGTTAGGTAATCAAGAGACCTTTCCAACGAGTCCACAACATCGAAGATCTGGCAACCCTGCCTCGAGTTATTACCACTTAAGTGATATTTATGCACTTTTTTGAAGCCGGATCTCACTTAAATGTATGTAAACGATGTCCGGAACTATTATCCGACCCATCGTTGGTTAGGTAATCAAGAGACCTTTCCAACGAGTCCACAATATCAAAGATCTGGCAACCCTGTCTCGAGTTATGAACACTTAAGTGATATTTATGTACTTTTTTGAAGCCGGATCTCACTTAAATGTATGTAAACGATGTCCGGATCCATCATCCGACCCATCGTTGGTTAGGTAATCAAGAGACCTTTCCAACGAGTCCACAACATCGAAGATCTGGCAACCCTGTCTCGAGTTATTACCACTTAAGTGATATTTATTTACTTTTTTGAAGCCGGATCTCACTTAAATGTATGTAAACGATGTCCGGAACCATCATCCGACTCATCGTTGGTTAGGTAATCAAGAGACCTTTCCAACGAGTCCACAACATCGAAGATCTGGCAACCCTGCCTCGAGTTATTACCACTTAAGTGATATTTATGCACTTTTTTGAAGTCGGATCTCACTTAAATGTATGTAAACGATGTCCGGAACTATTATCCGACCCATCGTTGGTTAGGTAATCAAGAGACCTTTCCAACGAGTCCACAACATCGAAGATCTGGCAACCCTGTCTCGAGTTATGACCACTTAAGTGATATTTATTTATGTACTTTTTTGAAGCCGGATCTCACTTAAATGTATGTAAATGATGTCCAGATCCATCATCCGACTCATCGTTGGTTAGGTAATCAAGAGACCTTTCCAACGAGTCCACAACATCGAAGATCTGGCAACCCTGCCTCGAGTTATTACCACTTAAGTGATATTTATGCACTTTTTTGAAGCCGGATCTCACTTAAATGTATGTAAACGATGTCCGGAACTATCATCCGACCCATCGTTGGTTAGGTAATCAAGAGACCTTTCCAACGAGTCCACAACATCGAAGATCTGGCAACCCTGTCTCGAGTTATGATCACTTAAGTGATATTTATGTACTTTTTTGAAGCCGGATCTCACTTAAATGTATGTAAACGATGTCCGGAACCACCATCCGACTCATCGTTGGTTAGGTAATCAAGAGACCTTTCCAACGAGTCCACAGAATTGAAAATCTGGCAACCCTGTCTCGAGTTATGACAACTTAAGTTATATCTGTGTACTTATTTTTCTGGACCTAAAAAAAATAGCTGAAATATGTGTCCAAACCACTCATATTACCCATTGTTGGTAAAAAGTGAGGAAGGCATGAACCACATAGGTGGATTAAGTTAGTTTTGTTTACTTCAAATTGATTTACATTTTTGCATTTAATAGAATACATTTGGGTAAAAACAAGTCAGTTTAACAAATAATCAAAACCAAAAACTCAAAAAAGCACGTTTTGGGCACCTTCGATTCTTGGTCGAATGGTCGCCACCGCTATTGAAGCATTTGGCTTCGATGTTCTCGTTGATTGTGTTGCAAGTAGTTCGAACATTGTGTCACGTCACGGTGCACTGGACGATAAAGTTCCCAAGACACGATGATGTTGAAAATTGCCCGAACTGCGTTCAGATCAGCCGTCGTTGTTGATTCTTTCTCGAGATGAACCAGGTTGGTCACGATACTTGATGTCCTTGTTGTGTCTCGTCATCTTGAAGACTTCGATCACGTTCAACTTAAGAGTTTTAAGCTCTTCTTTCAGCACACTCACATCTATGTCGTACAGGCCTCGGAGGACCTGTTTCATGGGGCGTTTACCTGAATCATCATGGCTGTAGTATTCAATCTTTGTGCTTTTCAAGAAATCTCGAACGTAGTTGTAATCCTTTCTGCCAGGTAACAGAACTTTGAGTCCATCAGCGCACAAGAGCTTCCATTAGCTCGTAAAAACCAGATTTTATATCTCCGGTCAGCCACTTTCGCACCGAATCTGATGAGGAAGTTTTTTCAAAAATGGCTGGCACTTTTTCCCGTCGCTCAACTTTTAACGCTCACGTCCACAGAGAGAGTAGCGAACTGGTTTCCAGACGAATTTTGAGCGTCCTTGCTCAAACTGCCTGTATTTACAGGTAGCGCATTGGCCATCTTTTACTTTTTCAAATCTACCATTCCTGCTGGTGAGAACCGCTTTTTTTTCTTGCCGTAAGGCATTTTTGCACTTTTAAGCACTTTTCAGAAGCTAATATCGAAGAGTACCTCACTGATTGGTGGCCCACTAGGAAACAAATATAGTGGTTGATTGCACCCAGAACTGGGCATCGGTATACGACAGGATAAAGAACATGGTTTGGAAGTAAAATGGCACTGTGAACGGACGGAGAGGATAAATCCCGAAATTAAGAAGTGTACTTTAATCTTGGGTTCATTTTCCAGATAGTTCACTAAAAAAAAGTGTCGATATTGAGATTCGAAACCGAGTCCTTCGGCACGTAGAACTGCACCTTTGCCGTATCGGCCACCACAGTTCGGTGATTAAGTGGCGGTCATTTGTCCATATAAGCCACCCAATGGGATGAACTGTTTTAATGAACGAATGAATACGATTTGTTGTTGTTGTAGCGGGAGAGGTCTTTACTCTCGCCAAATAGTACTTTCCTCTTGTTTCTTTTCGAAAGGACTATCCGCGTAGATTTTAACTTTGGGTGTGCCTGTTACATAACCAAATGCATATTTCATTTTGCTTTTTTAGTCTTCGTCATGAATTTAAAACTTACAAACCATTTATAGCTCTTTCAAATAATATTTGAGATTAAGCTATTTAAATTCCCTACAAAACGCTTCCAATAGATCTAAAAAAAATCGTTTCCTACTCGGAGATATCGCCCTGCAAACACTTGTAGTAACTGACATTTTCAAACGCATCATGGATGTGCTGTCTTATTTTTAGACATGGCTTGACCTTTTGAAAACACGCTAATCCCCCGCTAAAACCCTAGTTTCGAGTAGGACTCCGCAATCGAGAACGCCAAGGCAATGCTGTAGAGCGAATAATTTGATTTTTGATTATTTTTTTTTGGTAACTCACCAGGTGTCACTAGTAGTTTGAGCAATATTATGGATCACTGTTTTGGAAGGCAATAAGCACGAAGTGGTATTATCCCTTATCCCCGAATCCCACTTTCCCGAATCCCATATCCTCGAAAATCATTTCCCCGAAGTGCCACTTGCCCGAAAATCATTTTCCCGAAAATTCGACATCAACGAAAATGTGTATGGTTACAGATTTTTGCAACACAAAAATTTGTAAGTTTGATTGATAAAGTTTATTGTTTAGGATATTGCTATTGCATCTCTACAATCGATCGAATTTTACAACTAGCGTTAATTAAAATAACATCATTCAAAATATGATAATCTAAGCAACATAAGCCACAACAAAGAATAAGTTTCTAATGCAAGAAGACAACTGGACCCAGCAAGAGTAGGATGATTTCTTCCTGACTATGCACCCAGACAACCTGCTCGTACCGTACATAAAAATAAGCGTCATCTGCAGCAGAGCACACACCCACACAAACTGCACGGTTAATGGGGTGGGATTATATCTTGCATGAATGTTTTATGCAAAAGTTTTCGCTCCACGTGACGTTGATGAGGATTGTGAAAAAGAGAAGAAGAAAAACTAGCCAAGCGTACAATTTCTTATCCTTCTTTTTTGCTTCCTTACGCCAACGTGGATGGAGGGATTGGTGGGCGTTCGTACGTGGCGCCATATTTAATTATTTCTTTCCTGATGTACGGAACTACAGCGAGCTCGACGACGAAGGCTAACGGATGAGTGCGGATGATATTTCTTTTCTCGACGTTGATTGGATTCATCACAGCTTGAGCAGTCGCTCACGTCAGCCGCACCGTATTCCAAAAGCAATTAAAAGATGATTTGCGAAAAATGAGATCATCCCCGCGATGACTGTCGTCGAGTTTCTATGAAAAAAATGTTAGTAATGGATTTTTTTTATTTAATATTCTGCTGAAAATTCCACAATTCAAACTTCATAAAATCTCAAAACAGCAAACTCAGGCAGCCTCCAAAACTCCATACTTAAAGTAATGAATTTGCATAATCACCCTCGCAGATAGAATCGGCTGCTTTCAACACTTTTCGGTCCCCAGCATGATTTGCATACCTTTCCCTGGGTGGTATCTTGATCTCCGCCCACGCAAAGGTTCTCCCAATACACAGTATCGTACACCACTGCTATGGAAGGAGAACTGTGTTGTCAGTTTGACCAGGGAGGTATGATGAGCCCGCAAAAGTTGGTGTGTACACACGCAGCGCCCACCCTTCATCTGCATTTTTTGGTCAAAAGGTAATTTTCATCTCTTGCGCCAACGACAGGCTTGCCGGACTCTTTTTGATAACCTTTTTTCATATTTGCCTGGGCGATTTTTGTTATAATTTTTCAAACTGCCTCATAACCACCTCACCAGTATTGGCGTAAGCAGCATCATCTGCAAAGGAGGGGAAGGGAGGGGCGAGGGAGTGTTAGGAATCCTTCAAACATTGCTGAGTCGTACAGCAATGGGTGGGGCGTAAATGCAATTCAACTATCAGTTGTAGAATTTCATTACAAATATGTCTTAAAATTATTTGAATAATTTCAACTAACTTGAAAAGAAATCCAGAGTAATTCTCTCACAATAAGCTAATTTTTTGCATCATTTTTTTTTTTGCATCATAAAGAACGGATTTTCTGATCGATTTGGTGTATTCGGCAAATTTGTAGGTATTGCTTAGAACTTTTTAGGAAAAAATACACAAAAAATACGTTACTTAATCCACCTAGGTGAATGGGGGCTTCCTCTTCTCGGTTCATACACAAATTTATGAATTGAGAATGTACATGTATAATATACATTGAATATACAGTTAAACCTCGTATAAGAGCGCCTCGCATATGCAACTTTGCATATACGAGTCATTCCACCTGATTCGGTTTTGTTGCAAGAGTTGCATATGCGAGGTACAGGGCTTATGGGATTTTGGCTATATGGGAGACATGGGCTATATTTTATAAAAAATCAACTAAACTATACAAATTTATAGTGTTTTGGAATCGTTATGAAGTCAGCTATACAGCTACACCAAATTAACATGGTTTACGAAGTTCTAGATCATCCGAAACTTCGTCAAGTTAAAGCCTATGTGTTCAACGCCGTACAAGTATGAGTTAGGCGATTTGACTGTGGTTTTTGACCACAGATCATATCCGGATAGCCTCAGGGAGGTTCAGGGACTAGTCTACCGATATGTGGTGATGTTTTGGGTCTTCTGTAGAGTCCCGGGAGGTACGTCCGATAGGTCTACCGCCGTAACACGGCAGAGGTCGGTAGTTTTAGACCTCAGATCATATCCGGATAGCCTCAGGGAGGTTCAGGGACTAGCCTACCGGTATGTGGTGATGTTCTGGGTCTTCTGTAGAGTCCCGGGAGGTACGTCCGATGGGTCTACCGCCGTAACACGGCAGAGGTCGGTGTTTTTTGACCTCAGATCATATCCAGATAGCCTTAGGGAGGTTCAGGGACTAGTCTACCGATATGTGGAAATGTTCTGGGTCTTCTGTGGAGTCCCGAGTTACGTCTGAAGGGTCTACCGCCGTTAGAAGGCAGAGGTCGATGGTTTTTGGCCTTAGATCATATCCAGATAGACTCAGGGAGGTTCAGGGACTAGTCTACCGATATGTGGTGATGTTCTGGGTCTTCTATAGAGTCCCGGGAGTTACGGCCGACGGGTCTACCGCCGTAAGAAGGCAGAGGTCGATGGATTTTGGCCTTAGATTATATCCAGATAGACTCAGGGAGGTTCAGGGACTAGTCTACCGATATGTGGTGATGTTCTGGGTCTTCTATAGAGTCCCGGGAGTTACGGCCGATGGGTCTACCACCGTAACAAGATAGAGGTCGGAGGTTTTCGACCTCAGATCATATTCAGATAGCCTCAGGGAGATTCAGGGACTAGTCTACCGATATGTGGTGATGTTCTGGGTCTTCTATAGAGTCCCGGGAGTTACGGCCGACGGGTCTACCGCCGTAACAAAGCAGAGGTCGATGGTTTTTGACCTTTGATAATATCCAGATAGCCTTAGGGAGATTCAGGGACTAGTCTACCGATATGTGTTGATGTTTTGGGTCTCCTGTAGAGTCCCGGGAGTTACGGCCGATGGGTCTACCACCGTAACAAGATAGAGGTCGGAGGTTTTCGACCTCAGATCATATTCAGATAGCCTCAGGGAGGTTCAGGGACTAGTCTACCGATATGTGGTGATGTTCTGGGTCTTCTATAGAGTCCCGGGAGTTACGACAGACGGGTCTACCACCGTAACAAGATAGAGGTCGGAGGTTTTTGACCTCAGATCATATCCGGATAGCCTCAGGGAGGTTCAGGGGCTAGTCTACCGATGTGATAGGTCTTTTGTAAGCTCCCGGGAGTTACGGCCGATGGGTCTACCGCCGTAACAAGATATAGGTCTGTGGTTTTTGATCTCAGATCATATCCGAATAGCCTCACGGCCGTTACTCCCGGGACTCTACAGAAAACCTAGAACATCACCACATATCGGTAGACTAGTCCCTGAACCTCCCTGAGGCTATCCGGATATGATCTGAGGTCAAAAACCACCGACCTCTGCCGTGTTACGTAAGTAGACCCATCGGACGCAGCTCCCGGGACTCTACAGAAGACCCAAAACATCACCACATATCGGTAGGCTAGTCCCTGAACCTCCCTGAGGCTATCCGGATATGATCTGAGGTCAAAAACCACCGACCTCTGCCGTGTTACGTAAGTAGACCCATCGGACGCAGCTCCCGGGACTCTACAGAAGACCCAAAACATCACCACATATCGGTAGACTAGTCCCTGAACCTCCCTGAGGCTATCCGGATATGATCTGAGGTCAAAAACCACCGACTTCTGCCGTGTTACGTCGGTAGACCCATCGACCTCTGCTTTGTTACGGCGGTAGACCCTTCAGACGTAACTCCCGGGGCTCTAAAGAAGACCCAGAACATCTCCACATATCGGTAGACTAGTCCCTGAACCTCCCTGAGTCTATCTGGATATGATCTAAGGTCAAAAACCATCGACCTCTGCCTTGTTACGACGGTAGACCCTTCAGGCGTAGCTCCCGGGACTCCACACAAGACCCAGAACATTTCCAAATATCGGTAGACTAGTCCCTGAACCTCCCTGAGGCTATCTGGATATGATCTGAGGTCAAAAACCACCGACCTCTGCCGTGTTACGGCGGTAGACCCATCGGACGTACCTTCAGGGACTCCACAGAAGACCCAGAACATCACCACATATCGGTAGACTAGTCCCTGAACCTCCCTGAGGTTATCCGGATATGACCTGTGGTCGAAAACCACAGTCAAATCGCCTACCTCATACTTGTACGGCGTTGAACACATAGGCCTTAACTTGACGAAGTTTCGGATGACCTAGAACATCGTAAACCATGTTGATTTGGTGTAGCTGTAAAGCTGACCTCATAACGATTCCAAAACACTATAAATTTGTATAGTTTAGTTGATTTTTTATAAAAATATAGCCCATGTCTCCCATATAGCCAAAATCCCATAAGCCCTGTACCTCGCATATGCGTGCTTCGCATAAGAAACCCCCATATGAGGTGCATATGCGAGGTTTAACTGTATATAGACGATTCGTTGATTGAGGTCTAAAATTCAACTAAATTACTAATATTATTGTTCACAATGATAAAGCTCGGTCCTAACCAGGTCCCAGTACCGAAAAGGACCTAATAAAAATAATTTTATGAAAAAAATAAAAAATGATAAAGCTTAATTTTCTGGGTACCATGACACTTTATACGACCGCAAAGGATTTAAAATGGATTTTTAAAACAATTTAAAGTAATAACTTTGCGATCCTTTTTGATAGAAAACATATTACTTTATAATGTATATTAGGGTGTTTCATCCAAAACCAAAAGTTCTCAGAATCAGGCAAACCGAGGTTCCCCTAGTAGAGGATACCCATAGGGACTCTCATGCCAAATATCAGCCCATTTGGTTGAGAATTGGCCTGTCCCCAGCGGTTTAAAGTTTACATGGAAATTACTATGGGATTTTTGTGCTTTTCATTCAATCGTTCCTACAGGTCTGGGGACAACATGGATTCACTCGGAATAAAGACAGGTGTGTAGGGGATGGTCCAATGAACACATTCCAGAAGGAATTAGGCTTGTCCATTCTGTCCCCAAGGTGCGCATTGGATCGACGTCCGGTGTCTCCAGAATCAACGATTCACCCTTCAAATGTACGCATTGTCCTTAGTATGCTATGATGGCTAGCTGAAAATTACGACGCCCCATGTCAGACGGTGAACACGTGGAGAGGCATCGATTGCATTATTAACACAAAATCATCATTTTACGTTATTTAGAATAGTTGAAATTCTTCCAGGAACAACAATAATTATAATTTTAGTACTTTAAAGAATGTTTCTTATCCAAAACTCGAGTAGATGCTCTGCCACGTGTTCACCGTCTGACATGGGGCGTCGTAATTTTCTCCTAGCCATCATAGCATACTAAGGACAATGCGTACATTTGAAGGGTGAATCGTTGATTCTGGAGACACCGGACGTCGATCCAATGCGCACCTTGGGGACAGAATGGACAAGCCTAATTCCTTCTGGAATGTGTTCATTGGACCATCCCCTACACACCTGTCTTTATTCCGAGTGAATCCATGTTGTCCCCAGACCTGTAGGAACGATTGAATGAAAAGCACAAAAATCCCATAGTAATTTCAATGTAAACTTTAAACCGCTGGGGACAGGCCAATTCTCAACCAAATGGGCTGATATTTGGCATGAGAGTCCCTATGGGTATCCTCTACTAGGGGAACCTCGGTTTGCCTGATTCTGAGAACTTTTGGTTTTGGATGAAACACCCTAATGTATATAGTCTATAGGCTTACTAAATCGAATGCTATTCTATCCCAGTAAAAGTAAAATACGCCTACGGTCTGTCGACGAAAATCCATGTAAACAATGCACCCTAGCTGTCTAATGCTGTCACGGCGTAAAAACTAATGCAGTGCTCGAACGAGTCATAATTTCCGTAAACTCTCTCCCTCTCTCGCATTCCGCTCTCACATTCCGTAGCTAAAGCGAAAATTTAAGAAAGGGTAAAAAGTGTATCGCTAACGGAGTCGATCGATGGCTCAAGGATAGGTATCTAAGAACACATAATATATAGTCATTTCCCGAGATGACTTGACTTGTCTTGGCTTGGCTAAGACGTTTTTGAGGCTATTCTGGACCTGATTTGAGGTCGGGTGGAATCTATGCATGCTGGACGCGATTTACAAAGGGAATTTTATTTCCTAAGATGACATTCGAAGCACGATGAAAAATGCTTTCGAATGAAGTATAATAGTTGTGGGTTTTTTAGCCGGATGGGCGAACCAGCATGTGATAATGCATTGGTATCGTCGAAAATAGCAGTTTACCGCAGATATTAACGACTAAGCTTAATAATTCGTCGAGAAATGTATCTCAGTGGATTGGGTTTTGAAAGAGCTTTCCAAAAATGTGCAACATGCCGACATTTTGGTTAATTTTGGCCTCGTTTTAGTCGATTTGAAGGCGGCTGAATGCAAACAGTTTTCTTAAAGTGGCTGTAACTTTGGCAAATTTCAATGGATTTTTGTCCCGTTTCAGCCAGGGATGGAGGACATTCCAGACTACCTAGTTATGCAAAAGTGAAGCAATTTTGAAAAATTTTCATCGTTTTTTTTTGTTTTTCGGTTTTAGGTTTGCAAATCGTTTTTCGTAAATATCTTTTGACAGGAAAGGGCTACGGGGAAGATTTTCAATAGCGACTTATCGGAAGCTAAGAGGGATCGAATGCAACCGGAAGTGTCCAAATCCGTTCAGCCATTTCCGAGAAATCGAGGTGCAAGTTTTTGGCCAATTTTCAAGTGATTTTATATGGCATTCCTCGGAGAGGAAGCCAAAAATGATGATAATATTCATCAGAAATAGGTGACAGATTTTGTGTCGAAAAAAAATGTGTGGAATTGATAAATGTTCATCAGTTATTGAAGAATATTCATCAGGTTAACATTTTCACACATTTTTTATTAAATATTACTCGAACAAAATGGTAATATTCAAACTACCAAATTTCCAACCTTCCAAAATTCAACTTTTTTTCTGTGTAGTCATACTTTTAAAAAACATACCCTTTAATTGGACACATAAAAAAAATAAAACGCAAAACAACCATATTTGAAAATTATTATATTTGGATATGTTTAAGATGACAAATAAGGCCATCTTCAGTGTGCTGGTACGGCATTTGGCAGTGCATAAAACTTTCTGAAAAATAATCATCTTTAAAAAACGTTGAAAAAAGTCTAAAAATAAATTGAAGACTCTATTTTTGAATGTAAAAAAACCGAAAAGTACATAAAATAAATATCGATATCGTGCACCGTTTCAAGTTAAACATTATGTTTCAAATCAGTGTTACTACGTACAATCTCAGAGAAAGACTTGAAAAAATAAATCGTGTTTCTTCTCTTTCACATGAAATGTATTAAAAAATTGGATTAGATTAGATTAGATAAGATAAGATTTTACAAGAAATGTTTTAAATTTACTCATTGTCCACTAGCATGACTGCCGAAAGGTTAAACAGGGTTAAACTATACCCGTATGAAGAATGGGAAAAGTAAAGCAGGTATTAGACTACGACAAACAAACAAACAAACTCGCAAGCCTTTAAAGTTTGCATGGATTTGTTTGCAAATATGTCAGAATGCATATATTTTGCATTGATTCTGAGTTTGGCAAACTGTCAAACACGAAAAAGTGCGAATTTTTATGTTTGTCATTGTTCAATACCTCCTTAAAGTATCATGTTTATTTTAGTATTTTGAACAGCATTAAACACAAGTCCAAGGACCATTTTTGCGCGGCCAGCTCAAAGGGGCCATATAACAGGCGCACTGCCAGGCAGCCAGGCAGGCAAGCAAGCACGCACGTGACTTTAAAAATGATTGTTTCTAGGTAGCCCCTTAAAACCGTCTGCGCAAAAATGGTCATTTTCGCAAGCTAAAAACAAAAAATCTTAAAAATAAAGTGTCTTTGGGAAAGTTGTTCTAAATATAATGAAGGTCCTACTTCTGAGAAATGATAACGATTGGACGACTATTGCGCCCTCCACAGGTAAAAATGAAACAGTTGCTTTTCTTCATACATTTTGACGATTTTTCCCATACAAACTTCAAGCGATTAGAGGGAGGGGTTCCCGTGGCCAGAATGAGCTCAAATTTGGAATTTAGCCTAGTGGTGGGTCAATATTTGATTTCAGAGGGTAGCCCGGAGAAAGCCCGGATTTGGAGCACCCTAAATTACATATTTACATTACTTAAATAAATTTATAAATGTTGTAAGTAGAAAAACTCTAATAAAATATTTGATCATAGTTAGGCCGTTGCAAATATTTTTCAAAGTTTATGTCGTCCCCTCTTCAAAATTGGTCCAAAAAATCAGAGGGCATAAAAATATATTTTCAAAAAAAATATCAAAATTTCAATGGAAATTGAAGTCTAATCAACTGAAAACAATCTTAAATGCCTTTTTCTGCATTGATAATCATATTTAACATGTTTTGACTCGTTTAAAAATATTTTGAACTTTTATGAAATTTTAATGTACAGCACCACAAAAACTTTTTTTCTCGCAAAAATAAAATTTTCGTCAGTATTTAGAAATTTTGGAAATCAATGATTGCAAAACAACTGGACAGGTGTATGATGCATTTTAAAACATTTTTTTTCATTCAAATGTTGACATGGTGGCCTGTAATTTCAATTTTTAACTTTTTTAATTTTTTGCCCCGCTCCCCCTCGACTTTGATCAGAGTCGAGGGACATAAACTTAAAAAAATATTTGCAACGGCCTTATGTTGTACAAATACATAATTTCAAAACTCTTCCACCTTAATAACAGTTCGAAAAGATCAGCCTCAGCTAAATTTTCCCTTCCCAGAGAAAGGGGTCGGAAAAGTTTCTTTTATATCGCTTTGAATAATTTGGCGCTCTGTTTCCGTCCAGGTCTTGTCCACGTCCCCCTTCCTAAAACACCCACCCACCCACGTCCACATGGCGATGGTCCGTGCCGACCGTACCCAGGTCTCCGAAATGAAAGAGATTTTGAAAAAGGTTCTGCAAACAGTATAAACATTTCGGTGGGTGTGTTTCTGTGTGTGCTTTCTCTCTGCGTTTGTCCGACAAGGACGACGAGGATCCAATGCGGTCAAAGTTTTAGGATCCTTATTTTGCCGGGGATTTCATGTTGTTTCGACATTATGCTAAGCGAAAGCAGTGATCCCTTGAGGGGGTTTGCCTGCCTGGCTGAAAAAAATAAAGAGGGGTCGTGTGCTGCGAACATGTCGGAGAAAATTTTCATTTATTTTCCTTAATTATTTGCGTATTTTTTCATGTCGCTTTGAGCGGGGGAAAGGCGCGGGATTTTTGCTTTTTTGTTCCAGTTGCCGCGGAAACCAACGATGTAGGTTCAAAACATTTTCTGATGGTAGGGCTCGGGCATAGACAGGCAACGGTGCGTTGTTTTTGTTGGCCCTGCAGCATGATTTGGGAAAATGTTCGCGCGAGGTACAATTTTGGGTGGATTTTCGCGAAGGGGTGCGAGTTCGCGTGAAGAAAATGGCGTGGAAACGTTGGCAACGAGAGGCAATTTTTAAATCCTCACGATTTAACATAATTATGATAAATGATACCGATATAGGCTGTAATGCTGTGTTTGCTTACAAAGCACTGATGCAGCAAAATTTCTTTGCGGAACAGAAGGAGCTGAAGCAAGGGTTGATAATGTTTATTTGAAAAATAATTTTCATTTGGCGTTACCCAGTAAAATCAACCGTACTCAAACTTTTATTCATTAAGACAAACATTGTCAGATGAATGTAAATAAACAATGAAACAATTACACAATTAAACAATAATTTTTCCAAATAAGTCTTCAACTTTATATCTCTTTCAATAAACTTTTGTGCTCCAAAAAAAAAAACAATGAAAACAATATTGTTTGGAAAAATCAATATTAACACTATGTACCACTAATTTGCAATTCAAGAAGAGCCAAAGGAATTTTTTAAAGTATTCAACATGTACAAAACATTGTACTAATGCAGTGGTCACCAAACTGCGGCCACCGATGTCTTCTGTTGACTATGCAATTCGGTCCTCTTTAGAATGGAAGTCCTCAAAAAAAAAAATCATAAAAAACGTGATGAACATTTTTTTTAAATAGAGAACATTAAAATATAAAATTATGTTTTTGAAGAAATATGATGTAACAATTGAATTTATGATTTTTCCAAAGGATTTCTAAAACGTTTAAATTTCTTCTTTGTTTGGCCGCTCTACGAGAAAAAGGGCACTGAATGTAAAAAAAGTATTGCGCCTTGCAGCAATTTTTAGAGTTTTGTGTCAATCGTGCTAGGCCTAGATTTTTTCATCACACTGCTTTGCAGGACTGAGAACTGTCAACTTTGCGCACTTTGCACCGCGCTAGAGTGCTGCGGGATAATTTTCATCACAGTTGGCAAACCGAATTTTCATCACACCATCAAAACAAAACAACTGCAATATATCGACTTCTGACCACAATCTAGTCATCAAGCTGTGGTGGCCGAGGCAGTTAAGTCGTTGAGATAGTCAGTTCAAGGTTCTTGGATCGATTCTTCTAGTTGACACTTTTGGATTTTTTGACGGGTTATTTTTTTTCTAATGAGCTCGAGGGCATAATTCTATCGACCATCTCGAGCTGTGTTCAATGAGTCCGTAAACGGTACCATTATTCTTACGGCTCGAGGCCATGAATTGACTGTAAATTCAACAGAATTTTTGCTTAAAACCGATACATTGTAGACGAAAGAGGCCTTTTTTTATTTTTCAGTAAAAAACAATACTAAACATTTTTTTTCGAAAGACTTTATTAGAAAAGGTTACATTTCCTAAATAACATTGGTAGATCGGACAAACTCCAGGGTAGCGAATGATAACAAATCGCCCCCTCCAACGATGAAACTTCGAGCATCCGTCCATCTCGAATTGATCTGCCTGGGTAGCGTGAATGTCGGGCAGTTGCTTCCCACCGCCGCCGTCTGCCACATCCCCATATGAGGACCGTAGAGGACGATAACTACTGGCCTTCCTCGCCATAAAGGGACCCCTCTTAGCAGCGCCGGATTGGCCGGATGTTGTACCGCTCCAACAAGTATTGAAGACGCCTGTCCACAACGTAACCAGCAACCTTCGCTGGTTGTCCACCATCCGTCCAGCAAAAAGACAAAGATCCACCGTAGGCCAAGATGGCGGCGCAACACCGCTGCATCTTCGCACCGAAGACCACGATTCCACAGTCGGAACGACTTGTTCCTTTAATCACTTAGCCGGTCCGAAAAACTTTCTCTGAGCTGGACGAGCCATTTGTTTCTGAACTTCCAAAAATAAATAAATAAACAGCCTGCCATAGCAACGGATATCTTCGTCATCACTGTGAAGAAAAATCACTGTGATGAAAAAATACTGTGATGAAAATAATTGCGCAAGACTCTAGTAAAGTGCAAAACGCGCAATATTTACACCCCTTGGGCACTATGCACATTTTGTGATGAAACATGTAACAATTTAAAGTTTGACAGAAACCTAGTACTACGTTTTGTTCAGAAACTCATGCCGAACATTTTGCTACAAGAAGCTCATGAAAAGATGTTTTCTATAAAAAGTTATATAACAATAACTATTACAAAAATAAAAAAGGTGCAAAAAAAGTTTGTACACCTTTCGAAAAATTAACATAAATAATGTTTTTTGTTGACAAATAACCATAAATCCAGTCTCCCAACTCCAAAAAGGCATCCTTGACTGATTAAAAAAATAATTTGGATTGAATATAAAGTTTACTAACTACTTAGTATAAAAGTTTATATAACTCTGGAAATTCTATATAAAACATATCTAAACTTAATTTTTCAAACTTTTAATTCAAATAAATGTCAATTTATTACCATAGAATTGCTAAATAAACATTTTGGAGTGGGTATAACACCGTTTTGGGGGTCTTTGTATCGCTAGAATAGATTTTTCGTTGGAATTTCGTACCAACCCGGAATTACGTCGTCGAAAAATCCGCCGGCATCCGAACCGGTCCACAATTCACAAGTTAACCTATGTGGCATCGGAAAGGGCATAAAATTTCCGATCTTTTGATACCCATACATCCAGGTTTTCTATAAAACCTAAAATACAAATAAAAAATGGTACGAGCTAAAATAAACCAAAGAATAATACAATTTCATGGTGCAATATAACAGTTGAACAATTTTCTTCCTGGTTCCCGGTGGCATGAACTCTATTCACGTTTACGCGTACTCATTTTTTTGCCTTCCTCACTGAGGTAAGGCTATAATCCTTCTCTAAAATTGAACTTTTTATTAAAAGCTCGAAAACCCACCTTGATGTATACATATCGACTCAGAATCGAAAACTGAACAAATGTCTGTGTGTATGTGTGTGTGTATGTGTGTGGGCATGTGTGTCTGTATGTGTGTGTGTATGTGACCAATAATGTCACGCAGTTTTCTCAGCACTGGCTGAACCGATTTTGACCAAACCAGTCGCATTCGACTTGGTTTAGGGTCCCATACGGTGCTATTGAATTGTTTGAAGTTTCGATAAGTAGTTCAAAAGTTATGTATAAAAATGTGTTTTCGCATATTTTCGGAAGATGAATAAATGGCAGTAAACTGAACCAAACATCATCATGTTATACATCGTTATTTAGGTAATTGAAAGACCTTTCCAACGAGTCCACAACTTTGAAGATCTGGCAACCCTGTCTCGAGTTATAACCACTTAAGTGATATTTATGTACTTTTTTGTAGCCGGATCTCATTTAAATGTATGTAAACAATGTCCGGATCCATCATCCGACACATCGTTGGTTAGATAATTGAAAGACCTTTCCAACGAATCTACAACATTGAAGATCTGGCAACCCTGTCTCGAGTTCTGACCACTTAAGTGATATTTATGTACTTTGTTTGTAGCCGGATCTCATTTAAATGTATGTAAACAATGTCCGGATCCATCATCCGACCCATCGTTGGTTAGGTAATTGAAAGACCTTTCCAACGAGTCCAAAACATTTAAGATCTGGCAACCCTGTCTCGAGTTCTGACCACTTATAATGCCACTTATGAGCCCTTGTGTGATATGTGTGTTTTTTGGATCAAATTTGTGTCCAAACCCATCATATTATATATCACCCATTGTTGGAAAAGAGTGAGGAAGGCACCAACCACATAGGTGGATTAAGTTAGTTTTTAGTGTAGATTTTGAAACTTTTTTATATTGGTATTGTGAAAAAGAACTTTATCTGGGATCAATACTATCTATCAGGCAGGAAATATAAATTATACAAATATTGAGCAAAATCGTAACAAAATAATATATTTGTCTCAGAAACGGACTAAATAAAAATCTATACATGTTTATAACAAGTGTTATTTGAAATTAGGCTGGTACAAATTTTATTTCATGTATTTTTTCAAAAAACTTCAAAATTTCAATGGAAATTTAAGTACAATCAGCTGAAAATGAGAAAAGTATTTCTATCCTATTTTTCAATTAAGCACTAATTTTTCAAAATCGTAGTGCACAATATTTTGATTCTTTAGCCAAATAAAATTTTCTGTGAATATTATTTTTCATCAAAAATCCTAAAATATTGCACTTTGATCATAATTTGAAAATGAGAGTTCCAAAAATATATTTAAAAATCATTGGAAAAAGTAGCAGCCAAATTTCAAGATTAAAGATAGACCAATATGTTTGCAAGCAATTGAAAAGTTTAAATTTTAAAAGTGTCGAAATGACTCTAAATATATATATACTTTTTGCAAAGAAAATTGTATTGGATGGAATTTATTTGGAATGAACTAAGTTTTTTGTAGGATATGGAAGCATGTTTGGTTTCAATTTTGTAAATTGGAAATCAATAAATAGCATTTCCAAATCGAATAAACTAGTTGATTGAACTTTCTATTTTATTCTGAGATTTTCAGTAATTTTTAATGATATTTCACATGCGGCCTGCGACTATGCTGCCAATTATCAAAATGACCCGCAAGGTTTAACTGGCTGAGGACCACTGTACTAATGGAACGTGCTTTGGAATATTTTTTGGACAAAATTGTACACCTTTCCTATAAGACACTCACTTTAGCAAATCTTAAAATGGAAATTATACACTTTGTTGACAAACTTGTTGAACAAATAGTTTTTAGATTTAGGGATTCAGGGTTGAGGATTTTTTCCATGAAAATTTCACCTATAAAAATTTCACCTAAGAAAAAGTTATCAGCTTACCAGAAATCATTCAAAACTTACCTAGAAACGTCATTTAAAACTAACCTAAAAACCACAATTATAAAAAAATACTCATCCTCTCTTCAACCCCCTAAAAGCCTCGTAGCCACTGTCAGGCTCTTCTGTGTTTGATTTCAAGATGTCTGCTCATCATGTGTACTTCAAAGCGCCAAGCAGCAGCAGAATTCTAATTTAAATGAGAAACTCCACTTCGAATAAACATACACGCTGCTATCGCCTTCGCCCTCGCCATCATCCATCAAGTTGGACGGACACGCGGATAACCCCTTTTTTGTGTGTATTTCGACTTGCCCCGTCCGGTTCATTATAAAATATTTATAAAAGGGGTAATTACGTTCATTTCTAATGCATTGTAGGCGGACGTCAAGGATTGGGCAGAGTCTCATCCTTTTTTGTCTCTCATTATTTCAAGTCCTGTCACGACCATGCTTTCTCCTCCGAAAAATTACGTGCAAGAACTGTGAAGGCTCACCCCTTCCACCAGCACAAAAAGGGTTTTGTTTCCGCACGATAAAAAATGAGACTCATTTTGTTTGTGAGCCACGTGGACGCACATGGGGGTGGACCCGGTTCGCTTTTTCAGATCCTCTGTCAGTTTGCGGTACGGTAAATAACTTTCTCCTCAGGGCTGGTGCCTGCTTGCGATTTGCTGGAGCCACTTCCCACGCAATGGATGAAGGAGGGTGAAATTGCTATCAAATTTTTAATGCTCTCCTCCCTCTTCATTTGATGGGAATCTTGTTTTTTTTTTTTGGAGATACGTGATTTATCATCGAGTTTTTATATTGTTGATATAATTTAATTAATTTATATTAACATAGTGATATTGAAATGTTACAGCAACCCTTTTATATTTTAAATTCAACCATACACAGCACCCATGTGATAAAAGCTACCTAATATTACTGTTTTCCTAAATATCTTTTTTTAAGTGTGTACGATTTAAACCCAACGCACACAAGGGGGTCACGCGAAATGATAAACCATAAGCATCACATTTTGTCTAAGTTGATTTTCCTTATTGATGGGCTACATATATCTGGTTGTAATATCAAATAAAAAAATGCAAAAAAATAACACACAAGTGATCCCTTTTTAAAACATGATGCGGGTTCACTTTTTTTCAATTCGAATAACAGCATCCAAATATTAAATTTGGTATAACATCTATGGAAAGTTAATAATAAATAACTTTTATTTTAATTTTATTATTCAAAACTATTTATAGAATTTTCTTTTTGTTATTTTTATGCATCAAAAAAATTTTCTTCTGGTTTCATTTGATCATTTTTTCAATTCTTCAGATAACAATTTTCAATGAGGCTATTGTGTACTTCTTATTTAATTTTGGCCACCCCTTCTGTATTCAATATCTACTAAAGAGCGAGTCCACGAACAGGGCATAACCCTTTGTATGTCGTTTGGTCTTCACTTATCTGCCTAACATTTTCAGGTGTTTTTTGTACGTGGGTATTTCTCCACCAACTCACACAGCAGTTGCCCCGACCCCTCTTCGATTTGCGTGAAACTTTGTCCTAAGGGGTAACTTTTGTCCCTGATCACGATTCCGAGGTCCGTTTTTTGATAACTCGAGAAGGAGGGGCGGTACGACCCCTTCAATTTTGGAACATGCGAAAAAAGAGGTGTTTTTCAATAATTTGCAGCCTGAAACGGTGATGAGATAGAAATTTGGTGTCAAAGGGACTTTTATGTAAAATTAGTCGCCCGATTTGATGGTGTACTCAGAATTCCGAAAAAACGTATTTTTCATCGAAAAAACACCAAAAAGGTTTTAAAAACTCTCCTATTTTCCGTTACTCGACTGTAAAAATTTTTGGAACATGTCATTTTGTGGGAAATTTAATGTAGTTTTCGAATCTACATTAACCCAGAAGGGTTATTTTTTCATTTAGAATTTTTTTTTTCATTTTAAGATTTCGTGTTTTTCTAACTTTGCAGGGTTATTTTTTAGAGCGTAACAATGTTCTACAAAGTTGTAGAGCAGACAATTAGAAAAATTTTGATATTTATACATAAGGGGTTTGCTTATAAACATCACGAGTTATCGCGATTTTACGATTTTTTTTTTTTGAAAAAGTTGGTCGTCATCGATCATGGCCGTTCATCGTCACCCGCGACAGACACGGACGACGAAACAAAGAGAAACGCAAAAAGTAACTTTTTCAAAACTTTTTTTTCGTAAAATCGCAATAACTCGTGATGTTTATAAGCAAACCCCTTATGTCTATATATCAAAATTTTTGTAATTGTCTGTTCTACAACTTTGTAGAACATTATTACACTCTAAAAAATAACCCTGCAAAGTTAGAAAAAACACGAAATTTTAAAATGAAAAAAATTGTTCTAAATGAAAAAATGACCCTTCTGGGACAATGTAGATTCGAAAAGTACATTAAATTTCCCATAAAATGACATGTTCCAAATTTTTTTACAGTCGAGTAACGGAAAATGGGAGAATTTTCAAAACTTTTTTAGTGTTTTTTTCGATGAAAAATACGTTTTTTCGGAATTCTGAGTACGCCATCAAATCGGGCGGGTGTCTTTGACACCAAATTTCTATCTCATCACCGTTTCAGGCTGCAAATTGTTGAAAAACACCTCTTTTTTCGCATGTTCAAAAATGGAAGGGGTCGTACCGCCCCTCCGTCACGAGATATCAAAAAACGGACCTCGGTTTCGTGATCAGGGACAAGAGTTACCCCTTAGGACAAAGTTTCACGCAAATCGAAGAGGGGTCGGGGCAACTTTTCCCGATTTCGTGTGAGTTGGTAGAGAATTACCCACATATAACACTAGCTTCTGGCGCTTCTGGCCAAAATATGAGCACTCTAGGTCAACGGGACGTGGGGGCAAATAGTGACACAAAGTTTGAAGGTTCAAAAACGTCAAAAAACTTAAAAAGGCTATAACTTAGGCAAAATTCAATTTAATTTCAAAATTCAAAATGCACCTGAAAATGCTAAAAAATGCAAAAAAAAAATGCATCCCAGTCGGTAAATCTAAAGGGAGTTATTGGCATTTTATTGAAAAAAAAAGTATAATTTTCTAGCTCAAATAAAAAAGTGTTCCATCCAGATATCAACTCGGTTCTACCTGCAGCATGTAGGGGACATCTGGGACAACCATCTGAGACTGAGAACGCTTTGGGTAAGGCAGTTTAACATATTAAATATACAATTTCACAATAGAAACATGCACAGAAATGCTTATTTTCATCCATTTTAATCCTTTAAAAAATAATGTTAAAAAAAAATTAAGAAGTTGCTTTTTCTGGTGTCATCTAGTATCCTTAGAAACGAACTTGAACTTGCAAAAAATTACAACCAAAACCAAAGCGTGCTCAGTCTCAGATGGTAGTCCCCTACAAGCTGCAGGTCGAACCAAGTCGATATCTGGATGGAACACTTTTTTATTTGTGTTTGAAAATTATGCTATTTTTTCACTAAAATGCCAATAACTCCCTTTAGATTTAACCAATGGGGATGCTTCTCCATGAATTTTGTTGCATTTTTTAAGCAATTTCAGATGCGTTTTGAATTTTTAAATTAAATTGAATTTTGCCTAAGTTATAGCCTTTTTAAGTTTTTTTGACGTTTTTGAACCTTCAAACTTTGTGTCCCGATTTGCGCCACTTCCTGTGGACCTACACAGAAAAAAAATCATGGTAATATTACATCTGGGAACGGGTACATTTTTATGTCAGCAAAAAGGTGTAATTTTACCTCTGGAAATGTGTAATTTTACCACTATTCTGGTGTAATGTCACTTTTTCAGTCCAAATTGAGGCAAAATTACATCATATAAGAGGTAATATTCAACCTTCCAAAATTACAGCTTCCAAATTTACATTATTTTTTTACTGTGTAGAGTGCTCATATTTTGGCCAGAAGCTAGTGTTATATGCACAACCAACCCCTGAAAATTTCAGGCAGATTGGTGAGGTCGATGCGAGATGGATATGCTTTGCTCGTGGACTCGCTCTAAAGAGTTTTTACAAACATGACAACATGTCGTTCAATCATCTTGGCGGTTGGCAACTGAACCAAACAAGCAAAAATAAATGAAATTCCACATCGAAGTTTGTTTCAATTATACAACCAAACTGAAAACTTCTCCACAAAAGCCAGAGATAATTAGCAAAATAACTGTCAGGCAAACAAATGCTTCAACTTTCCACTGGTTGCCATTTAGTTTTACAACCCTTTTTTGGCCAACAACAAGCGCAAAAGGATGAAATTTCGAGCATAATGCGCTAACCAACAGCAGCAGTAACAGCTCGAAATGATAGTTTTGCGCGCGTTTGGGGTTATAGTTTTCCACTCTGGCAATTTCCCTTATTTTAATGCTCGAAGCTCCTTTTGTCCGCACGCGGTAAGCATTTTCCCATTTTGACCGGGGGAAAAGCAGCACCGGGCTTTCTAGCGCGGCAACCGAAGCGCAAATGCGCATCGTAGCGGCAAACTTATTATAATTCAAGCAAATGTCCGACCAGCTCTCCTTCCGCACACCACCCCGTGAGGAAAAGTCGTTCTGGTGCAGCTGAGGCGGAGCAAACTCTCCTTCGCTATTCAAATCCGGCTTTGTTGCAGGCGAAAATTAAAATATTTTCCCCTCTTCCCCCCCCCCACTGGTTTGAGCTTTTTCGAGTTGGCTTGGCCAACCGGCTGGAAGTGCATTTTCTCGTAGGGGGAGAGGGGGTAATATGCACCCCCTAAGAGAAAACTGTGATTTCTCAAACATTACAGCATTACTTTGGAAGAATTTTGTTCGATGTTCTAAAACAACTATTATTCTTCGTCATCCATGTGAAAAAAGTTTTGAAAAACCTCAAAATTGTTCGAAAATATCAAATTTCTAAAAACATTTTTGATTCATTTCAAACAACCATGCGGGGCAATATGCACCGCAACATTGGGGCAAAATGCACTTCAACAACGGGGCAAAATGCACCACAACATGGGGCAAAATGCACCGGGTAAAAGCAGTTTTCACTAGTCACCACTAGATGACACCGCTGTTTTTACAAAGGAGCTTCACATCGGTGCATTTTGCCCCGACCACGCTTTTTGCAGAAAATTTAATTAAAAATGCATTTTTTGATGTTTTTGGACTCATCTATCTACAGAATAATGAAGATTATGGCAAAAACTATATACCTCAACACTTACAGTATCAATAAATGCTTTTTATATTGTCCAAAAATCATAATGAAAGTTCAATGAAAATTAGATGAAAACTCAACATTTTAATGTTTTGCAAATAACTTGAGCTGTTTTTATACTGCGATGCTCAAATTTGTCCAGCATGGTTTAGCAATGTTAAGCTTCCAATTTCTATGATTTTTTCCCGGAAAATGTCTTCCAAATACCGAGAAAAGCAGGGGGTGCATTTTGCCCCGGGGGTGCATATTACCCCCTCCCCCCCTATATCCACTTGGCGGTAGCTGAAGCTACCATTATAGTACAGCACAGTTAGTGCAAATGTTAATTTCGCCTTGGCTATTTTCTCATTACGGTACGATGCGCAAATTGCAGGGCGGATGCGGATAAAGAGCTTCGGAGTTTGCGAAACTCAGTTTTCCTTCAGCTTAGATGACTGCCATAATGGTTATTTAGCAAAGGAAAGCTAAAAATTTTCATGCAAGAAAGCGCGTGAAATGCATTTAAAACTAGATGTTTGACTGACATATAGTTATATTTAAATTTTGCATAGTCCAGTGGATTCAAAGTATATAAATATTTTTTATATATATTCAGAAAAGACTCCATTTATCCTATAGTTAGTGTTCGATATTTTGACTCTTGACTTCAACACAAATATGAATGAACTTCCAAGAACTCAAGGCGCATACAACTTTCCTGGGAAATCTCATATTGAAATTCTTTACCATTGTAATACATTTCATCGTTGTCGTGCTATCATGTCGCGGGTGCATTTTGAGCTAAATTTAGTTCAGAACGTCAATTTGTGCCACTTTGTTTAAAAAAAAATGCTATCTTTCCTCCTTTCGAATCTTTTCAAAGGTACTTATCATGCCCTCATCAATACCGATTCCGGCTACGGGGTCACTGGGTAGTGCAAGTGAATCAAGTTCGATACTTGAGTGATAGAGACCACCCTATCGAGTGCATATCCAACAAAGTGTCACGTGAGTTTTAAGGAGGTTAGTCAGACGGGTATGAGATAAGGCTTTCGCGCGTGGCAGTGATGTGAGCAATTAGAATCTTTAGAATTATTCTTAAGGATCTGAGAGGTATCATTACCAGTCGGCCATGTTTGATTTAGAAAAAAAATTAAATCTTGACTCAGAATGCATCATCGTGATTCATTTTTCATTTTAATTTACTATTTTTGCCTTCCTCACCTCACTGAGGAAAGGCTATAAAATCACTGGAAAAATGAACTTCTTAATTCGACCTTTTAGACCCACCTTCACATATACCTATCAACTCAAAATAAAATTCTGAGCAAATGTCTGTGTGTGTGGTGGGATGTTGATTAAAAAAATTTTGCACTGGATTATCTCGGCACTGGCTCAACCGATTTTGTCTGTTTTGGTCTTATCCGATCCTTCTTGGGGTCCCATCAGTCGCTATTGAAAACTATAAAGGGGCAATTCTCCGCCAAATCACACAGCAGTTGCTCCGACCCCACTTCGATTTGCGTGAAACTTTGTCTTAAGGGATAACTTTTGATCACGAATCCACGGTACGTTTTTTTTTTTTGATATCTCGTGACGGTGGGGTGGTACGACACCTTACATTTTTGAAAATGCAAAAAAGAGGTGTTTTTTAATAATTTGCAGACAGAAAATTTGTGTCAAAGGGACTTTTACATAAAATTCATCGAAAAAACACTAAAAAAGTTTAAAAAAAAACTCTGTTAGGCCGTCGCAAATATTTAGGACAAAGTTTCACGCAAATCATAGAGGGGTTGGGCCATTTTTCCCGATTTCGTGTGAGTTGGTATTGAAATACCCAAGTCAGATACTTCAAAAGTTATACTAAAAATACGATTTTAACAAAAGTCCAGAAGATTGTAAAAAGGGTATTTTTTGTCAGAAAACTATTCATGTTATACATTTTAAGAAAGGTAATCAAAAGTCCTTTTCAACTATTCCAAAACATTGTAGCCTTGATTACTTCAAGGGTCTTAGAATTTTGGACCATAAACTGTCATCCGAAGTAGATCGGTGTCCTCAAGCCTGGCTTGGGAGCGATCACTAAACTGTACAGTTCTGGTTTGTGTTCTAAGAAAGAATTCTCCTTTATTCGGTGGCTCTTGGCCCTTTTATATGAGTTTGGTTACATTTCTTACATCGTTTTTGTAGAGTTTACTCATTGGAGACATCTGGAGTTGGCTCTCTCTGTTTATGGCCTGACGTGTCCTTTGCGCTGGATCAGCATTATCCAGCGCATGGCCACTTTGCCGTAACACCCGAAAAACTGTACAACCCGAAACAGTCCCATGCGCAAGCACAGCAGTTATGCCAGCGCATATTGAACCGATTGTTATGTAATTTGAGTCCTGGGCCTGGCTGTGTGTGGCTCACTCAGCCGGGCAGGGCAATAAATTAAAATTGAAGTGTGAAGCAGTAAATGATGGGTTGCAACTAATTAGCTATGCAGGGTTGGTGAACCCGTGCAGGGATGGTAACCTATCACAACATTAAAGATCTGACTTCCCTACTACAAGTTATGAGCAATTAAGTGTTAATTATACGCTTTTTGAGGCCGGATCTAAAATATTTGGATGAACAAGTTGTCCGGATCAGTCTTGCGATCCAAAGTTAGATACACCCAAAACTGGCAGCGCTAGTCGGGGAGAATGATGGTCTCGAGTCGAGAGAATAGTGGTACCATTCACGGACGCAGAGAACACAGCTCGAGATGGGCGATAGAACTATTCTCTCGAGGTTGCAAAAAAAGTTCATCCGTCAAACAAAAAACCAAAAGTGTCGACAACGGGAATCGAACCAGAGACCTTTGACAAACCAATCCAATGACTTAGCTGCCTCGGCCACCACAGCTTGGTGACCATGGAGAAGTCAGAAGTCGATGTATGACACTTGTTGGAGATTTATTGATTCAACTAACGAATGAACTCATTTGTTATGATGGCGTGAGTTGATACCATTATTCTATCGATTTTGGCACTGAGCCCTCAATAAATTTTGAGAGAACGATTATCTCGATTCTGAATTTTGGGTGTAGGTAATCAAAAGATGGGAATCGAATCATCCACTTACAAAGCGGACAGCGTAAACATTCGGCCAAGCCTGCTGTTAACGTTCAACCGATAGTCAATAAAAATTATGTGTTTGAATAACGGCTTAGATCATTTAAAAATAACAAATTTATAATGTAGAGTCCAATATGTATCATCTTTACTAGCGTTAAAATTTCTGAAGAAATATGGACGCTCTAAGCTAGCTAGAGCTAACTAATAAACCATCCAGTGAATAAATGGAAAAAACCCACTCTTTTCATCCACAAACCATGGCAGACACCGTTTTCCGACAGAGGCAGCTATAATACGGTATGGGAAGTCCGATGCCAAGAGGAATAGATTTAATTTAAAAAGTTTTATAAAATAACACAATAGAATATAATAAAATATTAAAACGCAAACTTTCCTGGATAAATAATGTAGTCCACCCAGGGGCCGAAGCTTTGTGGTTGGGTTGCTTTGAATGGAAACTGCTTCAAGCAGCAGCAACCCACCACCCTCTTTAGAAGTAAGATAAATGGCTCGTTTCTATGGCAGCCTGGACTCTTTCGTAACAGGACTCTGCACATCCTTCCAAGCTGCTCGCTCGGGCCCTCCTCAGAGTCCTCGAGTGTTCTTCAAACTACCTCCCACCACCCCCTCGGTCGCCATCTTTTTTCATTAAAAATGCACCTTCAAGCAGCTTACCCTCTTCCACCGCTGGAGATTTTCAAATTATAAAACTTCTTTTGCCACCGTCTCTCTCTCTTTGTGCTCGAATTCCCCGGGAAAAAGTTAGATCATGGGACGGGGGATATAGCAGGAAACTGCTTTTGCATTTTTTGTTCATTAGAATTTTAAACATAATTTATTTCCACCCCCTCGGTTTTCATTAGGTATTCCAGGGACCACTGCTTCTGCTACTCTCGAGTTCTCATTTCAAAGTAGCCGGAGGCACCAGAAGCAACAGCAGCACCCGAGTGGCAAAAAGAGGAAGATCTGCTGATGCCAGAAGATAAATCTCGAACCCCTTTTCGGTTTTAGTTTCCGATGCTTGGATCTCAACTCCCTCCAGGAGGGCTGGTCCTGCTGTCTGCTGTGCCACTTGCTTGGAGATGGCAAATCCTCTTTGCTGCCAAAGCAGTCAGGAGGGATCTCGCCAGAAAAGAAAACCCGGGGTGAAATGCCAAAGCCCACACCCCCTCGTCAGCTTCCTCCACCCACCACAGATGAGCATCGAGAGATAGTTGCCAGGCTCGAGCGTAGCAATCCCAAAGGGGAGGTGAGTGGAAGGATCTAGGAACTCATCCTTGTTCTTTAACCATGATTAAGTAGACTTGCACAGTGTCTCATTTTTTTGCTGCTGCCACTCTACTGAACACAGGCACTGAAGTTGGAGATTTTTTCCAATGGATTCTCGAAGGGAAGGCGTTGAAGACGAGCGTGGGTGGTGTTGGCATAGGAGAAAAATATGCAGATTTTGTGTCTTTACTTGTTTTATTTTCTGCTTGGCTTAATCCTTTTGCTAAAATTAAGGAGGGAGGAATGGTGGGAGTGATTGGTTTGATGATAAATTCTTCGGTGAAACTGAACTTTTCTGTTATTCAATCTAGTGATTCGATTCTAAATGTTGTCGTTGTTGATTCTCTGACATTGGAAATGGAAAACCAGTGATGGCTGTGTAATAAATTTAATAAATTAATAAAATTGTATGATTTTTCGAACAAAAAAGTTCATATCGTTTAGGTGATATAATCTTTTTAAGGACATCTCTATGGAGGCAAAACAATGTTTAAACTCTTGTTTTGTAAATTCTAAGTAAATCTTTCCCTGTTCCTGAGGGGAACACCCTTGAAGAGTATCGGGGCCGGCATTTACAAAGCGGATTCAGTGGCATTTTCATTCTCAACTTAATGTTAACATGTTAAGGTTAATGTTAACATTCCATAGGTCGCCTCCCTAAGGTGTCGTGATAAGGTCCAGTTTGTGACGATACACTACCTTCCCTTTACTAAGCAATCGATTCCAGAAGGGAAAAGATCACCAGTTGTGTTGGTCCGAGCCGGGATTTGAACCCCGATCTACCGCTTACAAGGCGGAAGCGTTACCACTGGGCTACGTGGCTCGGTTGTAAATTCTAGATTTCATAATATACAGCAGGTCTAAATTAAAATAGCTCAAACTGACTAGCTACAATTGAGTTCAAATTTTAATTCAGGACTCGTGAGTTGACATAATTTGACCTGCATTTTTTGCCATACTGGTGGTTCGCGCTGTTTTAAGGTGGTCCAAAAATGGCAAATTTCATAAACCTCATTTTCCAAGAAATCGTTACATATTTTTGCTTTACTCACCTCACTAAGGAAAGGATATAAAATCACTCGAAAAATGAAACTCTTAATTTGACCTCCTAGGACCTAGACCTTCACGTATAAATTTAGCGTGGTTCACGGATATATAAAAAAGACAAAAGTGTTCAACTTCGATTGCATTAACCGGAATTTCAAAGTACTATGGTCCCAAAAGCTATCCTGAAAACTTGAGCTCATTTGTTTCAAGTTTATTTGCGCCAATTTTGATCTGAAGTTAGTATGGAACTTTAATCAATTTACTATGAAGAATTGTAACTTTTTACATCTTCTTAGAGAAAATTTCCCAACACACCATAAAATTTTCGTTTCCCTAGGTTTCATATAGGTTTTCATCCGGGGAACAACTTTATAGAACATCACAAAGCGCTAGGATTTGATCCCGAAAAGATACAGGTGTTTTTTTATTTGAGTTTACCTTTTCGGCAAAATTTCAAAACATGCTCAAAAAATTAACCTATGGGTCATTCCATCTGAAGCGGAACAGCATTTGAAAATTACCCTCTCCGATCCTGCTCAAATTTGGCAGAGCTGTTGATACTATCAAAACATGCAAGAATCCCAAATTTCATCCAAATCGGACCACCCCCTCCATTTTTGTACCTCCCCAAAAAATCGACTTTTTGGCGATTTTTGACCAAACCTCCTAGTTTCAAACGGCGATAGCTCAGGAACCACAAATCTTAGTAGGTCGGTCTTAGACTCAATTTTGAAGGAAATTGGACGTATAATCCATTTCCGTGATCAAAATTTTGATTAATTTATTTTTTCTACCTGTATTGCGCAATTGAAAACTTTAAACGGTCGTATCTCAAAACACCCCAACTTATTTTTTTTATTTGACCTCACCATCGTGTTCCCTGGCCAATTTTACATAAGAATCACTTATCGACAGAAATGAATATGTTTCGTTCCAGAGATATCGAATTTTAAAGTTGTGTGTTTTCGAGATTGCCTACATGAGCTTCATTCGCTGCATCTGCTAGAAGTACACAGGTGGGCTGATCAATAACTGCTACCTGGTCATTTATTGAAATAATATTTCATCATAAATAATCTTTATCAAATTGGGCAAAAATTAATTAACCTCCGACGGAGCGAGCAGGAAAATGCAATTAATCTTGTTAGTAACACTGAACAATAAGTGCACGATACATAATTGAGTAAAACATATGAATTAAAATTAATAAAATTTGTTGATACGTTGTACTCTAATGAAGGACGATCACAAGGAGTAGAAAAAGGATTTCTGGAAAGTACAAAACTGAAAAATGTAAGAAAATCACAATGTTTGATCTGCTGCGAAGCGGCTAATTCCCCAAATTTAGTTGCGATGATTTCGACACCCTCCGAACAACAGTGTTTTTTTTTCTTCTATCATTCTTGGATTCTTGGAACACAATACAACTGCTGTCCTCACGTATAAGGTTTTTTTTAATTAAATGTAACTTGACCAAAATCATCTTTAAATCAAATGGAGCTGGCTCACAATATAAAAATTGATTTAATATGATCAATATTTTGAACCATAAATCAGATTTGCCAAATTATGGTAAAGTGTCAATAATAAACTATAATAATAATAATAATAATAATAAAGCAGGTTTTGGGGTTTTTGCTAAATGACACTATTTTGCTACCGCCCATGATAAAGGCCCTAGTCATGGCCTAGGAGGTACTCTAAAACGGTTAGCAACACCGTCAACTGGGGCGAATTGGGACACATGGGGCGAATTGGGACAGCATTTTAACCATGTTAGAGCACAATATTTTGATTTTTCTGGTAGGTTTCAGATAGAACAGACTCAGACCAACAAAATGTCTTCACCCATTTCCAAATTTAAAACCTTTAAGTGCTCTAATCACTGCTGTCCCTATTCAGACTGTAGTCCCGATTCGTCCCAGATGACGGCACGTAAAAAACGGTGAATTCAAAATAACCCAATAAATATTCCTTTCACAAAAAAAGATTGATCAAGGGGGAACAGCATCTAATTCCAGCGTTCCTCTAATGTTGCCATATCAGCGCTTTGGCATTCAATTACAGCCGTCAAGCGTTTTCAACTGAAATCGAGTGATAAATAGCTCAATAAGAAGTGAACAAGCAAGTTTCTATCGAAAGTTTTGCAAAATTTGTTGTTTAAATAGTGAAAATGAGCAAATTGGACGAAACTAGGAGCGAGGACTTAATTTGCCAAACATACGAGTATTTCCCTATGAGCCATTTGAATAAATATTTGCGTAAAATTTAAAAAAATTAAATCAATCATCTCCCAGAACACCAGGTAGCAGTTATTGATCAGCCCGCCTGTGTGCTTCTAGCAGATGCGGCAAATGAAGCTGATGTAGGTAATCTCTAAAACACAAAACTTTAAAATTCGATATCTCTGGAACGAAACATATTCATTTCTGTCGATAAGTGATTCTTATGTAAAATTGGCCGGGAACACGATGGCGAGGTCAAATAAAAAAAATAAGTTGGGGTGTTTTGAGATACGGCCGTTTCAAGTTTTCAATTGCACGATACAGGTAGAAAAAATAAATAAATCAATATTTTGATCACGGAAATGGATTCTACGTCCAATTTCCTTCAAAATTGAGTCTAAGACCGACCTTCTAAGATTTGTGGTTCCTGAGCTATCGCCGTTTGAAACTAGGAGGTTTGGTAAAAAATCGCCAAAAAGTCGATTTTTTGGGGAGGTACAAAAATGGAGGGGGTGGTCCGATTTGGATGAAATTTGGGATTCTTGCATGTTTTGATAGTATCAACAGCTCTGCCAAATTTGAGCAGGATCGGAGAGGGTAGTTTTCAAATTTGCATTTTTTCGTGCACAGTTGAGATGGAATGACCCCTATACCTTTTCGAGATTTCTAGCACTTTGCAATGTTCTACAAAGTTGTTCCCCGGATCAAAACCTGTAAAAAATCTCTAAGACGAGAAAATTATGTCTGCTTGAGGAAAACTTTCTATAAGATGACTTAAAAAGTGAAAAATTAATCAATTAAATGTATAGTTATATGAAGCTATCTGAAGTTATATCAAACAAATTTTCAGGCAGAAAAATGTATTTTAGATTGTTTTCAGTTGATTTGACTTCAATTTTCATTAAAATTTTGGATGTTGGGGTAGTAACGCTTTGTATTTTTTGCCACTTTACTAGTTTTTGAGCAACAATCAGTTTTTATTAGACTAAGAAAAATGTTTGGTAGGTTAAGGATCCTGTTCCAATCCCGTCTAATTTGCTGGATTTGTCCATTTAAACAAATTATATTGCAAACTTTTTACGAAATGCCTACTTGCTTCCATGGAGCTATTTATTCCTCGAGTTTAATTGAAAACGGCTTTTAGATGATGCAATTGAGCATCAAAATGATGATATGCCAACAATAGGTGCTCGATAATATTTAATGTTGCTCCCCTAGTTTCATTTGACCGATTCAAATGTCAAGGTTGCTCTTTACACTCACAAATCAATTTAAAAGTTGCATTTTAAATATTATGTTTTTCTAGAGAAAATTTAACTTTATAGTAATTTTGTTTGAAAAAAAAATCTTTAAGAATATATAACAATATCAGCAATCAAAATTAAAAAAAAATCTCATGCACACTTGGAAAGTGACTATCGATTTTCTCACCCACTAAAAACAAAGAAAATGTGTACGTAAAATGTAATTTTCATTCCCCTTTTCATATCTGCTCAGCCAAAAGCCAATTTCAGCACACCAGAAATAGAAAAAAATACTCTTTTTCTCGCAAGAAAACAAAAAAAAAACTTTTGAAAAACTAACTCCCATGCCTCTGGTGCAAAACTGTGTTGTGCGACGAGGTGATTTCGATCACCCCTGTTTGCGATGATCCCCCTTCTGGTTGGTGTGTTTAAAATATTGCTCAATGTGCTCAAAGCTGAAGCCCAGACTGATGCTGCTGCTGCTGCCGCCTATAATACATAAAAACCAACCAACTCATTGCTTATCTGGTGGAAAACCCCAAGACCCGATACCATCGTTGCTTCTTGCCTTTGGTCGTACAATTTTATGTCGACTCAACGACGACGGAGTAGATTCCATTTCACCCACTTTTATACACGCACAGATTCACACAGACATGCCCAAAATAAGTACGGAATACACCAAATTCTGCACCTGCTCTCCGGCAGGATACCACCAGGGTAAGCAGCAATGGAAATAACACCCCTTTTCAGCTTTTAATTCCACCCCAACCCCCGCTCACTAGCAACCCTGGCAATGGCACAATCTATAAAGTTGCTTGTATTTTCGCAACTCAGAAGGGACGCCGTTGCCTTTTCTTCTTCTTCCGTACAACCACACACACACACACACACACACACACACACACGACCACCCGGGTTTATGCTCTGGGACGCCATTTGAATCCTTTCCCACCCACTTCCCTCCCAAAATCACCCTCTTTCCCCTGATCAGCATACGCCGGGGCAGCAGCATCCGATTTCCGCCATCTTTTGAATATGGAAAAAGAGTTGCCTTCATTTCCATGCCACAGCACACACACCCTCTTCTTTTTAGCAGGGGTGAATATGTGTGTGTTACTTTCAGTTACTTCCGACAAAAATTTCTATCCTTACAACTTGTGCTGAGAGGAAAGGGAACCCCTTTCCTCTACTCCTCCACTGTTTCCCACCCACTCTCTCACCCAGGGTGAGTTGGGATGTAATCGTGAATCTGAAGTATTTCAAGGGGTATAATATTTTATTAAAACTCTCTGCTGTGCTGTGATGCTGATGCTGCATTGAAAAACTAGGAGATTCGACTTGCGGTGACATCAGAGTCGTGGCAGAGGGTTTTTGAAAAATCTAGCGAAGCTTTGCAAAAAGGCCATCATCTTAAAACCTCTAATATTTTTTTTTATGTGTTCATTTTTTGTTATGTAAGGGAGACTAGGGTGACTTGATCCTCTTTTTTGTATCACGCATTGCTCTTTAAATTTATGACAAAACTAAGAACTTGATTTCTTTGAGTCACATCAAGCATTTTAAATAAATATTGTAAAACATCATTTTCAAAATATTAGCACTAATTTATTCACACCGGAACTCGTGGTTGCCACTCACCCAGTCGGCCTGGGTTCGAAGGTTTTGAAGGTTTTGGTGGCATTTTTCGAGACAAGATATGTCTGATCACGCCTTCCGTCGGACGGGGAAGTAAATGTTGGCCCGGTCTAACCTAGAGTTTTTAGGTCGTTAGCTCGGTCCAGGTGTAGGAGTCGTCTCCCTGGATCCTGTCTCGATGGAGTCGCTGGTAGGCAGTTGGACTCACAATCCAAAGGTCGTCAGTTCAAATCCCGGGGTGGATGGAAGCTGAGGTGTAAAAAAAGATTTGCAATTGCCTCACCAATCAAGCCTTCGGACACCTAGTTTCGAGTAGGAATCTCGCAATCGAGAACGCCAATGCAATGCGCGAATAATTTGATTTTTTAAATTTATTTTTATTCCCCCTTTACGAAAAATCGAAAAAAAAAATCAGCAACACATTTTCTGGGTCCCTTTTAGGATCCAAAACAACCTCTTAAAATTTGGGAGCGAATAGCGCAAAGCGAATGATGCTAAATTGCTTCTAAAAAGAGTTACATTTCGAAATACTTGATAAAAGTCATACTTTTTTTCCAACACTGCGAAACAAAGCGGAAATATTTGCGTAATTGGGGTACAACCTACCTTAACAATGTCTTCTGAACATTTCTTCATAACTATTTTACGTAAGGTCAATCAAAATATAAGAACAGTCATGTTTGTTTTGTATTTCATGGTCCCTGGCAATGTTAACAGAAAAGTAAGTTTCCCTGTTCATTTCAATACACTACTTTTGAAAACTCTGTATCTTTTTTGTTACTTACGGAGAGTTATTCAGGACATCCAGGGCTATACTTCTACGGTATTAGTTTCATAAAATAATAAAACATGAAATTTGTTTACTCAAACATGTGAAAACGCAAGTTTTCCTATAGAAATTTCCAAATAAATTCCATTCGCTTTGCTCCAATCGTGGGCTTAAACAATCGCTCTCAAATTTTGGGGGGGTTGTTTGGGACCCATCATTTTCCCATATAACTCGATTCCACCCAATGCTCCATCCTAAATATTTCGTGAGTCTTGTTGTAACATCTTAGACTATTTCTGGAGCAACATTTGAAAAAGGCGCATAAGCATTTTGACTGCTAGAACTATTTTGCAAATTCCGAAACAACAGGTAACTATTTAACAAAACTCGCTACGTAAGATGGTAGCTGAGAAGGCCAGCTATTGTTTAACACATCAAGTTTTGTGGAAAAGTTACCTGTTGGCTCGGAATTTGCAAAATAGTTCTAGCTGTCAAAATGCTTACCCGCCCTTTTCTCGTGTTGCTCCAAATTTCCACAAAATTTTAAACGAAAAAAAATGTTAGTTCACCTTCAAATTAGACTTTTGATAAACTACATGCTACACCTCTGTACGTTCTTTTCTCTATTTCGATGTAGTACAAACAAGAACTTAAAAGGGGGAATTGAGAGAGACAAAACGGGAAGGGGGGGTTATATACTAAAGAAGTACAAAAACTTGTACGGCTTCGAGGGTGAGGGGGTCGAGGGGATTCATTTGCATAACAATTCTGGACGGAATTGATTTTTTCTCCTAGGCGACGTGCGTTGTTACAATGAAAATCCTTTGCCAAAGCTGTAACCTGGTTTGGTCTGGAATGAAATTTGAAGAGAAAAGAATACATTGATTAATTTGATCAGATTCGAGCTGAATTGAGAATCAATACTGTAACCACAATTGCATGTGTCTATTTGCAGGTTGAGTCCGGTCCTATTGCCATCGAGACACCGAGATCAACAATGTTAGAGCATCCTGCAAATCCTGATAAAAGACGCGATGAGTGCCCGGCAACGACAACAACGACAACACGCTGTCAAGAGTCACGAGACATGACATGGTGTCATATTGAACTGACGAGAGCGCCGAGCAACCGTTGAGGAAGCGGAGGAGGACTTGAGCATAGATTAGTGCTGTGCTTTGTATCTTTTGGCACTTGCCAGCATGATGGTCTTCAATGATGGTTCCAAGAAACTGGCCTGATGATGGTGTGTGTGTGTGTATTCGGGCTGATAATTTTTAAGTTCATGACACGTATTAGTATTCGTAAATTATCAATAATTATAATTCAACTAACTATAGCATGTTCATCAGACAATTTGTTTGAACAAATTTCTTGGCAAAGCTCTTTACATGTATAAATTTTCGATGTTAAACAATATCATTCCAATGCAAAATTAAAGGTTGAAATGACATTTTAACCTGAACGGGCCAGCTCTAGAAAAGGGGACTGTCCCTTTTTTCTAGAGTGTAGAAGTCTATGTGTTAAGATGCAAATAAAAAAAAATCAATTAGGTTAAATAATAAATATGTCATGATTTGAACAAAATTTGAAGATTAATTTTAAAATTGCTTTACAATATTTATTTATAAACCGAATACATGATTCAAAAATAAGTAGAGTTGTGTAACTATCTATAGAATTCTAAATTTTTTTGTCTGTAGTTAAAAAGAATCCTGAAACAAAGTGCCCACTTCAGTCGAAGTAACAATGGAATATAGATTCTACACATAAATGAACACTTTGTTCCATGATACAATTCATATGATTTTTAATGGATCCTTATTTAAAAAATAGTATATTTAAACATAATTTCATGTAAAAACAATTCTAAATTTTTCTCTGACACATTTCTACGGATTTAATTTCTTTCCATAAAACATTTCACTGTAAAACTAATGTGTTAACAAAATAATATCAAACAACATCCATTTGTGTTTAAGTTCAACAAAAAGAAAAACATGATTGAAATTCTGTCTAATCCAATAAAACAAAAAAAATCAATTCTTATTGGTTTTGGATTAGAAACAATAATTCACAACTACACAATGACGAAGATATGTTGAAGCAAATGGTTTAAGGTCCCAAAAATCACCTCTTTTTGACAAAATAGATTAGCAATCAACCTTTCACCAAAGTTAAAATAAACATGCATAGAACCAGAAAAAGTATATTTGATATGTTCAGGATTTAAACTTGTTCTTTCGATTTCAGTGAGTAAGATAGACATTAAAAATAAGAAAAAAATCTAGATTTTGTGATTAAAAAGACGAACGACAGTACCCAGATGGTCTTCAAAACAATGATTCAAACTACCATAACTCTCTATCTTTGAAAAGAATTGCTTCAGCAATATTGCATTTTTTACCCGTCTGCGACATCCTCCTTCCACTGGTCCGTATCAATAGCTGTAATTCCTCATTCCGCCTACAACAGACATCGACTTAACAGCAGCAGTAGCAATCGTTCTCGAAGTTGCAGTTGCAGCCGCATAAAAGATAATGCAATTTAGGCAGTACACGCCGGATTACAAATGGAAATTAACTGCATCCACCAACTGCGCACGGCCCAGCTCCTCTTGCAAGTCGTACCAGGCCCAGCCTAAGCAACAGAAGCAATCCGGCCGTGCAAAATGGCTCTGCAACGGTGTACGATTGCAATTTGGAAAAACGTTCGATTTCGATTGCATCCTTCGAGAATGCAGCGGGGTTGCATTGTGTGTAATACACTGACGACTACGAAGGCTTTATCGGAGGACGATCGTAACAGCCCTGGTTTCAGGCCTACAGATGGTAACGACGATGACGACTTGGATGCAGCGATACCAGAGGAAGGAGAGTACACACAGTGGTGGTTTTGTGCTACGAACTCAATCGTTTTGAAATGGTCAATTGGAGTAAATTGGAGTAACTCTGCTGGTAGGCACCGGGAATCGGTAAACGTGAATATTTTCAAAAGTAAGTTTTACTTTAGACATGCTCTCAAAATTCGTAGTTTTAACCAATCAGGCTCATATTTAGAGGAAACATGAATACCTTTGAGCCATATGAGTGGCTTTGATTACACCAACCATCAAAATTTCTGCGCAGCCTCAACTCGAGGGGAAGCATACAATTTGGGGCCCCCAGAAACACCTGCACTTTTAATTTTTCAAAAATATGACAGGGCCGAATGGTTTTTTCCCCAAAGTTTGTATGGAGAAATAGGTCAGTTCGTTGCTGTTGCATACAAGCATAAATTGCACGCAATATGTGGAAGTAGCGAACAACACTGATTTTCCATGCAAACTTTAGGGGAAAACCAGGGGACCCTTAACTTAATGCTTCTCGTCGAGTTGAGTCTGCGCAGTCATTTTTGTCAAATTTTGCAGGTCAGTGCTATCGGAATACATCGTTATTCATAAAAGTTTGATTTTGGTGTGTTCAAGTAAACTAAACGCAATTAGGCGATTGCAAATATTCTCAAAGTTTATTGTACAATTGGACAAGTGTATAATGCATTTTTAAACACTTTTTTTTTCATTCAAGTGTTAAAATCGTGACTGGTAAATTGAGTGTTAATTTTGTTGCCTGCAGCAGTCGATTGTGGATGGTGGGGCAGCGCGCTTGCCTTGCAGGATTATTCGTGTTTCGAGCGTCCTTGTTTAAAGTAACTGCGGTTTTTTCGTGCTTGGATTAAGTCTAAAATTCAAATATATCAATTTGCAGTCATTGAAATCCATCAGAAATTGTGTTTTAAAGTATTTGAGAACTAACTAAATAAATCTCGGTTAAAAATTTTGCAAAATATTAATTTAATTTAGTTTTTCAAAAGTCTGTGTACCTCAAAAAATGTCTGACACAAGCTCAAATGTCTGTGAAACACAGACAAATCTGTGCATCTGGCATCCTTGTTCCTATATCATCGTTGATCGGAACGCACAGCGTCGGGTGAATTGTGCATTAATTTATCGAACAATGTGTAACATTTTCCCGGTGAAAAAGTCATTTCTATCGAATCTTTTATCGAAAGACACGCTGACATTTTGGATAGTCGAGTTAAAAGTTGCGCAAAGTTTTCATTTATTTGATTTTAAAATAAATGTGTGTGAGTCTTCTTGTGTGTTAACCAGATCGACACTCCCATAGCATCGTTGCTCGAAAGGTTTGCGGACAGGCCATTATGAAAGTCCTCTTCATAGCATTTTAGCTCGGGAGGCATCGAAAAAAAATTTCTAAGTCAGGATGGCACATTTTGGTATAATTTTGGTATTGAAAGGTTTCATCAAATTCCTCTGAGACTATGGGAAAATTTTGACCAATTTCGACAAAATAATTAATTTTGCGCTAAAATGATGTCTCAAAGCGAATGCTTTCATTGAAAACCGGAAATTTCAAACTTGATTTTAAACATTATTGAAATACCCCCTAAAGAAATGACTTGAAATTGTGGAAAATTTTCTAAGTCAGGTTGGCACATTTAGGTATTCTTTTTGTATTACAGTATTTTATCAAATTCCTCTGAAACTATGGGAAAATTTGGACCAATTTTTACAAAATAATTAATGTTGCGCTAAAATGATGTCTCTAAGCGAATGCCTTCATTGAAAACCGAAAATTTCAAACTTGATTTTAAACATTTTTGATATACCCCCTGAAGAAATGGCTTGAAATTGTGGAAAATTTTCTAAGTCAGGATGCCACATTTTGGTATTATTTTGGTATTGAAGTGTTTCATCAAATTCCTCTGAAACTATTGGAATTTTTCTATATACCTTGACGAGGTGATTAATTTTGTGCTAAAATTACATGAAACTAAAAAATGTTAAAGCTGAGTTTCATTTTTTTATTTACCCACAAAGTTTTTTTTTTGGGAATTTTGGTGAATTTCAATCCAGTTTCATTTAAATAACACTTATTTTTCAATCTTGTTATTTTTCAGAAGCTTCAAGAACTTCAAGCACACGCCGTTCATCAATGACAAATGCATTGGATGTGGTGAAGAATATCACTAAGAACAACATGGCAGGTGAGTAGATTTGGCTGTTGCATATGGATCATTTCTGTTTTTTCACTAACTTCAAGTGCTGCACTAACAATGGTATGAAAATACCAAATTTTGGTATTACTTGTGCAAAAAAGAGCAACTAAAATGTGCCTTTGGTTGCCCAATAATAGATGGTAAAATACCATGAAATCATACCAAAATCATGTATGTGGAAAACAACAGGAATACCAAAACCTGATTTTCCATGGGCACGAGAATACCGTAAACCGGGGTGACTTTGATAGGATTTCAATTTGTTTTTAGAATATTTTCCAACAGGTTAGGTTTTTCTCAAGATTATTATTTTTTAAACATGTACTGGGGTAGGTTTTAAAACCCAGTGGTAACGTTTCCGCCTCGCAAGCGGTAGATCGGGATTCAAATCCCGGCTCGGACCAACACAACTGGTGATCTTTTCCCTTCTGGAATCGATTGCTTAGTAAAGGGAAGGTAGTGTATCGTCACAAACTGGACCTTATCACGACACCTTAGGGAGGCGACCTATGGAATGTTAACATTAACCTTAACATGTTAACATTAAGTTGAGAATGAAACTGCCACTGAATCCGCTTTGTAAATGCCGGCCCCGATACTCTTCAAGGGTGTTCCCCTCAGGAACTGGGAAAGATTTACTTACTGGGGTAGGCCACACAAAGTCCATGCACTATTTTGGAAAAAAAGTTTTTTCAATAGTGTTTAGAAAAATAGTTACGTTAAAAATTCTTGGTTTTAAATCCGGGGTGACTTTGATAGTCATAGTTTTTCTTGTTAAAATCAGATTATAAGTACTCAAACGTCATTTTTACGTTAAATGTACCATCACTAAAGTAGCTGATATAGTTTGTAAGAAAAAAAAATCAATGTTTATATTTAGTTAACTAAGTTTATAAGCTTTTTAACAAAATACATATAAATTTTAGGTAAAATTGTTAAAAAGTCGGAATTTTGCCTGAAATTTGTTAAAAATAGTTTTGTTTATAAAATTATCGATTTATATTGCATTTTATACTGAATTCGAAGCACGAATCACAAGTTTTCACATTTTTCATGAAATTTGTTCAACTGAATTTGCCTATAAATTTGGAGATTTTTTTAATTGTTTATTATCTACAAACTTATTTAACCTTCTCCTAGTGGAAAATTGTCCAAAGAATCCGAAAATGCATTCCGTTTTCCGATTAAAAATCATGTTCATTGAGAAAATCATGACACTTTGAGAAGTTTAAAATAATGACTTTCATCCACATTTTCTTAACTATAGTTAACTAACTTTATAAACTTTTCAAAAATTTATGAAAAGTTCTTCATGAGGTACTTTGAACACTTCTCTACCACGGTCAGTATGTTTCTGAACCATTCCTTACGTATTTTAATTGTACTCTTCATTTTGCGGAAAAATCGCAAACCTATCAAAGTCACCCCGGCTATCAAAGTCACCCCGTTTTACGGTACCTAAAACTAAAACCATGGCAATACCAAGTTTTGGTATTCAAGCAATATTCAAAAATTCAGAAGACCTCAACTTGGTATTGCCATGGTTTTATTTTGTGGTATTTTTTTACCCTTGGGATAACATGGTTTGGTATTGTACATACAATACTTTGGTATAATTTTATGGTATTTTACCATCTATTACTAGCATTTAGGTCCCTGTTATTTGCCCAAGTAATACCAAATTTGGTATTCCCGTGTTATTTACCCCTGCTCGGGACTATTCAGATTTAGTTATAAAGATTTTGTTGGAGTCAGAATTTCAGCCGAAGTCACTGAATCTTCAGCTGAAAAAGTTACCCGACTTCGCAGCTCTGATAAAATAAAAAAATATTTCTCCCAAAATTTCAAATACTCCAACACCCAAGTGCCCGTGCCACCCATTAACAGCCACCGAGCGCGCATCAGTCAGGTTGCACTATACGGTCATCCCCCAAACCGGGTACACGCAGTGGATATGAATCAATGTGACTGATTTTCAGCAATTCGCGTTTCCGCAAGCGCCAGAATCCTCCCTTCTTTGTTTCGTTCTACGAGACGTGATACAAACCGTCGTCATCCTTCTGCATGGCGAGGGAGGGAGGGCTTTTGGGCACCTTTTTTTCCTTCTTGTTTCTTGCCCGAACACGTGACAGACTGCGGCTTTTCCAATTGTCAGAAATGTGGTACCACCCCATGTTTGGTGAATGGCGGGAAAAGTTGTAAAAAATATACACGCATACACCCAAACAATTGACTGCCACTTTTATTACATTTATGTTTAATTCCATCCGAATGAGGTGGAATTGAGTTTGCAATGAAAGCTTCTATTCAGGAAACAAGATTCTCTAGCAATTTGAATTTCTCTAGACAATATCATTTTAACATTTTAAAAACTTTTTTTTTACTTGCTAGTGCCTTAGTTAAATAAATAATTGTTCCAAAATGGATTATGATGCAACACACAGCTGAAAGGAACTCCAATACTCTGTTATGCACTTCAAAATAACTCATTGTATCTTGATGAACAATGGGTTATATGAGTGGTTTAGACACATATTTTTTTAGATCCAGAAAAATAAGTACACAGATATAACTTAAGTGGTTATAACTCGTCCCGCCCGTGTGGATCAATCGGACCGCGCACTGGACTCACTATCCAGAGGTCGACGGTTCGAATCCCGCGGCGGGCGCTCTAAAATTCTTTGTGTAAATATGGGTATTCGGCACCGTCGCTCCGTGCCATACTTTCATACACTTAGGAGCCCAGGGCGGCGAAGTCCTTGTAGATAAAAGGAAGACACTAATGGTTGGTACTAGCAATGGTGGCCGACAGCTATAAAGTCAACTTCGTTTTTCGTTATAACTCGAGACAGGGTTGCCAGATCTTCAATGTTGTGAACTTGTTGGAAAGGTCTCTCGATTACCTAACCAACGATGGGTCGGATGATGGATCCGGACATCGTTTGCAGACATTCAATTGAGATCCGGCTTCAAAAAAGTACATAAATATCACTTAAGTGGTCATAACTCGAGACAGGGTTGCCAGATCTTCAATGTTGTGAACTTGTTGGAAAGGTCTCTCGATTACCTAACCAACAATGGGTCGGATGATGGACCCGGACATCGTTTGCATACATTCAATTGAGATCCGGCTTCAAAAAAGTACATAAATATCACTTAAGTGGTCATAACTCGAGACAGGGTTGCCAGATCTTCAATGTTGTGAACTTGTTGGAAAGGTCTCTCGATTACCTAACCAACGATGGGTCGGATGATGGATCCGGACATCGTTTGCAGACATTCAATTGAGATCCGGCTTCAAAAAAGTACATAAATATCACTTAAGTGGTCATAACTCGAGACAGGGTTGCCAGATCTTCAATGTTGTGGACTTGTTGGAAAGGTCTCTCGATTACCTAACCAACGATGGGTCGGATGATGGATCCAGACATCATTTGCATACATTCAATTGAGATCCGGCTTCAAAAAAGTACATATATATCACTTAAGTGGTCATAACTCGAGACAGGGTTGCCAGATCTTCAATGTTGTGGACTTGTTGGAAAGGTCTCTCGATTACTTAACCAACGATGGGTCGGATGATGGATCCGGACATCGTTTACATGCGTATAAATGAGATCCGGATATTTGTGAAAACACATTTTTATACATGACTTTTGAACTAGTTATCGAAACTTCAAACAATTCAATAGCGATGTATGGGACCCTATACCAAGTCGATTGCAACTAGCTTGGTCAAAATCGGTTCAGACAGTGCTGAGAAAACTCAGTGAGAATTTTGGTCACATACATACATACACACATACACACACACATATACACACACAGACATTTGTTCAGTTTTCGATTCTGAGTCGATATGTATACATGAAGATGGGTCTTCGAGCTTTTTAAAAAAGTTCATTTTTAGAGCAGGATTATAGCCTTACCTCAGTGAGGAAGGCAAAACATTTTTTCCCCTGACCATTAAATATTGGCTAAACATATGATTTCTTGTAATTATGTTGTTGAAAAATAAGGTAAACATAGTGGTGCATGAAATATGCAAAAACTTTATCATTCACCACAAACTAACTTTAGCGAGCAAAACAACTCATAAATTTAAAAATTTGAATTTCACACAGCGAAAAGCTGCTCGAAGCTTTGTAAAAACTTTCAACAATTGCCCCCAAAACAGCAAACAGCATTAGAGCAATGGCTGCAGAGTGGCAAATTTTGGCTACCAACCGCAACTTTTTTTTTTGCTTTTTTTCACCTAGCACAGTCTGAATACTACCGCACAGAGCAGCGGAAGTACGTGAAGTGAAAAATCATATTAAAATAAAACTTTCTAGCGCGCGAACCGAACCATGGACAGTTTCCATTATCCTAGCGCATTTTGTGTAAATATATTCATTTAAAAGTTTTCCCTTAATTTCCAGAGCGGAAAGTACAACCGGCGCGCCATTTCTGCCATATAGTGGCAAACAAAAACTGTTTCGCCCAACCCCTCCCACTCACTCACAAAAGGCAAGTGGAAAACTAAAAGGAAATTATAATTCGTACTGGAAAACCAGGAAACCGTAGTATATTCTTGAGGTCCTCCTGGACTGCCAAAAAATAGGATGTCTCCACCCCCTGAGTTCACTCCTTCCCAGCAGTACTGCTGCACAGCATTTGTGGAAACTCTTTACCCATCCATAAGGGACTCCAACGCGGCGCCAGCCCACCAACCAAGCACATTTAATGAAAAAAAAATAGTTCATAACATTTTCTTGTTTTGCTTCACGGTCCGTTGGAGCGGAAGGAAAAAGTTAGAAAATTATATTTCTCCTCGGAAAAGCCAAATGACCACATTTTAAAAAGTTAGTTTTGCTGCGCAACCACACTCACCACCCAGCGAGCGTAACTGTTGTGAGCGTAAGGTATAAGTTTGTGTGTGTATGGAAAAGTTTTCTTAGCTCCTGAGTGGTTTATGAATTTTTAGGGTCTTGACACGGCATTGGAAATGACTGATTATAGCAAAATATCAGCTTTCTTTTAAATGAGATATGATCTGCCCATAATTGAAAATTTGGCTATTATGCCAAATCAAGTATTCCGAGAAAAACGCGTGTCGAAGGCTCAGGTTCAGCTAAATCTCCAAGCGAAGTCCAAAATTTGTTTGCTCTACCACTGTCGATGTAGATTTACCGTATCACTTCACGATCACGATTTAAGCTTTCCTCCGTTTACACCGAAAAACGTCGCAGGTTAAGCAAAAGTAACTTTATTGTCCAAGAATCAACTTCTGTTTATTACTTAACTACGATATCAAGCGACCTTTATTTAACTTAAATCTAAACAGTAGTCAAAAAAACAATCTTCACCGGCACGGCCGGACTCGTAATTTTCAGCGAAACTCTTGTAGTTGCCGTAGCACAAACTTGCTGTCGAACTTGCTCAAACTACTGTAGGCAACGAAGTGACCACTGGTCGTTGAACCTTGGTACGAGGTCAATTACCTCCAAAAACCGGCCAAAAGATCGCCGCAGAATTTTCACAAATACCTCCCAAAAACAGATCGTACAAACACTATGTAGATGATCATCTCACCCGCAATTGCTTGCTTCTCACCGGGAACCTAAGTGTAATCGGCAACATCAAGAATGTCGCATCGAGGTTGCCGCGCGATTGTTGTGGTGCGCGTCTCGAATAGGTGTCCACGCTATCTTACGCGTGAGAATTTGCGGTACACAAACAACGCGTTTTAGTGTTTGTCACCAAATCTCCGTCAAGGCAATTTCCCATAAGAATGGCATATTAGCCGTTTGGTTCTTCGCATCGGCAGCCAAATCTAAACACTATTTTAATGAAATTCAAGTTTCAGAAGATGCGTTGGAACATCCTCTACCACCTGGTGCTAATATCTCGTTTTTGCCAAAAGTGGATATTAGCCGTTTTTTCGAGTGCATAATTGACAAATGGAGTGCGTGGTCGTAAAAATATTCGGAGTGAAAAGTGATTTTTTTTGTGTGCCTTTTGTTTCGCATTTTTGTCGTGTATTGTTTGCTGCGAGGAGAAGATTGCCCTCTGAAAATGCAGCGTCATCAGTGCATAATTGAAAAAGGGAGCGCGTGGTCGTAAAAATATTCGGAGTGAAAAGTGATTTTTTTTTGTGTGTGCCTTTTGTTTCGCATTTTTGTCGTGTATTGTGTGCTGCGAAGAGATTTGAAGTTTGCTCGCGTTATCTAAATTGTACAAACAGTAAAAATATACTGATAAGTCCAGCCCATAGCACTTATGCTCGGTTGGCACGAGTTCGATTAAAAAACTTTCTAAATCATCACTAATTTATCTTTCCGCAGCCGACTGCCTAAGATTTAAAAAAATCAACCGATAAACAAAATGCTCATGGTCACATCACTGCCATTCGTGAATCCTGACCTCATACCCATCTACTAACCCCCTCAAAACTCATGTGATACTTTGTCGGAGAAGCAGTCGATTGGGCGGTCTCTATCACTCAAGTATCGGACTAACATTCCCATCCACTTCCCCGTGACTCTACCACTGGTCGTGGCCGGCGCCGGTATTGATCAGCATGATAGGGGCCTTTGAGAAGTTGTGAAGCGAGAAAAGATAGCTCCCACTCATCTTTCACGGCTTGTGGATGTAACTTCTGGAGGTCCTGGACAATAACGGAGTAGCAACTGCGGGTGGGCACCTATGCTTATGCTTATGCTTATGCTTTAAAGTGGATATTAGTCGTTTTTTCAATGGTGGGCAGTGATTAGGAGAATTTTGATGCTGGAACTCACTTAAATGTGTGTAAGCTTTGTCCGGATCTATCATCCGACTCATCGTTGGTTAGGTAATCGAAAGACCATTCCAATGAGTCCAACACATTGAAGATCTGGCTAACCTGTCTAGAGATATTACCACTTAAGAGCAATTCTCTGAGAATTCGGGCTTTCGATTTTTTTTTTTTGTATTTTTTAATCCAGCTGAAACTTTTTTGGTGCCTTCGGTATGCCCAAAGAAGCCATTTTGCATCATTAGTTCGTTCATATAATTTTCCATACAAATTTTTTGATCGCTTTGGTGTCTTGGGCAAAGTTGAAGGTATGGATATGGACTACACTGAAAAAAAATTATACACGGTAAAAAAATTGGTGATTTTTAATTTCACTTTTTGTCACTAAAACTTGATTTGCAAAAAAAACACGATTTTTTCTGTTTTTTATATGTTTTAGAGGACATCAAATGCCGACTTTTCAGAAATTTCCAGAATGGGCAAAAAATCTTTGACCAAGTTATGATTTTTTGAATCAATACAGATTTTTTCAAAAAATCGAAATATTGGTCGCAAAAATTTTTCAACTCCATTTTTCGATGTAAAATCGAATTTGCAATCGTGACAAAGTGTAACAAGCGGGGGGGGGATCCGTGAAAGTGTGTCGTCACGCTAAACTATTTATTGAATACTGAAAATTCAGTATCAAAATATATTTGATTATAAATAAACTTTTCCCATAAATTAAACACGATGCAAGGCTTTTAAAAACAGAGTTTTTAATAAGGCCGATGCTAATATTTTTCAAAGTTTATGTCGCCCCCTCCCTTCAAAATGTGTAAGAAAAATTAAGGGACAAAAAATATGTTTTCAAAAAATTTCAAAATTTCAACGAAAATAGAAGTTAAATCAACTTAAAACAATCTAAAATGCATTTTTCTTCATTGATAATAATATTTAGCATGTTTGGGCTGGATTAAAAATATTTAGATTTTTTTTTATGAAATTCCAATGCACAACACCGCAAAAACTTTGGCCGATTTTAGCGTGACATACTTTATGGATGATGCCTTAGAGCCATTTTTAGGTAACTTTTTTGTAAATAGTCGCAGTATTTTTTAAATTAGTGTTTTGCCTTCCTCACCTTACTGAGGAAAGGCTAAAAAATCACTCAAAAAATAAACTTATTAATTTGACCTCGTAGACCCACCTTCACGTATACAAATCGACTCAGAATCATGTTCTGAGCAAATGTCTGTGTGGATGTGTGTAGGTTGTTGGACAAAAAAAGTGTCACTAGATTATCTTCGGACTGAATGAACGTATTTTGACCGTATTAGTCTCATTCGATCCGTCTTGGGGTCCCATAGGTCTCTATTTAAAATCAGCAAGTTTTAAGTACTTCAAAAGTTATGCTAAAAAAACGATATTGGCGTATTTCCGGAAGATTGTAAAAAGGGTGGTTTTTGCAAGAAAACGTATCATGTTCTACATTTTCAGAAAGTTATTAAAAAGACTCGCAATCCGATCAAAAGTTATAAGCACTTAAGTATTTTTATACACTTTTTGGAGGCCAGATCTCAGATATTTCAATGAAAATGATGTCCGGGTCCATCATGCGACCTGTCGCTAATTAGATAATCGAAAACCTTTCAAATGGACCAAAAATATCGAAGATCTGACAACCCTATCAAAAGTTATTAGCACTTAAGTGTTATTTATACACTTTTTGGAGGCCGGATTTCAGATATTGTGATAGAAATATTGTCTGAATCTTCCATGCGAACTATCGTTGAAAAAAATTTATCAGACCTTGCCGATGAGCCAGAAAAATTTAAGGTCCCTATCAAAAGAAATGAGTAATAAAGTTGATTTGTTAAACATGTTAAGGGGGAATGTTGCTATTTTTAACTGAATGTATTGACTTTATGAATGTGAGGAACGCACCAACCACCTAAAGGTGGATTAAGTAACTCTTTTTTTAAAATTAGTGTTAGATCGGAAAATTTCACGATAGTTACATATTTTAACATTGCAAATCGGACCATTAGTTGCCGAGATATTGACATTAGAAAATGGTGGGTTGTTTGGGTGAGACTCAGAAAACATAAATTTTCCTGTTTTAAACACTGGTTCAACAAAATTCAAAAAATCAAAATATAGAGAATTTTCTCAGCTTTTCAGAAATATTTTTTTCAAAGGTGACCAAACATGAGCACTAATTTAAAAATATGAAAAACTGCGACTATTTTGAAAAAAGTTACCTAAAAACGGCTATAACTTGAAAACTGTGCACTTTAACAAAAATTCGTTGAGGTACTTTTTGATTGCAAATTCGATTTTACATCGAAAAATGAAGTTGAAAATTTTTTGCGACCAATATTTTGATTTTTTGAAAAAATCTGTATTGATTCAAAAAATCATAACTCGGTTAAAGATTTTTTGCCCATTCTAGAAATTTCTGAAAAGTTTGCATTTGATGCCCTCTAAAACATATCAAAAAGTTAAAAAAAATAGTGTTTTTTTGCAAATCAAGTTTTAGTGACAAAAAGTGAATTGAAAAATCACCAATTTTTTTACCTTGCATAATTTTTTTCCAGTGTAATCCATATCAGCCATTGTTGGGAATAAGTGAGGACGGCTCCAACCACATAGGTGGATTAATTTAGTTTTTCAGTGATGAAGTCAGTTTAACATATTTCACCCCAAACTTTGCGAAAATCCTATTTGGTTGAAAATGTCATGTTTCGAACAATCTTATTAAAATCCAAAAAAAAATACGAATAAATTTGAAAAGATTTAATTGTCATGTTTCAAATTTATGCACAAAATTTAAAGTTTATTGAGAAATAATTAACATTTAAAATAAAAAAAGTTCTAACGGTCATGTAAAAAAAAGATTTTCAATATTTGTTCAACATTCTTCACAAAAATCATGCGACTAGCATTCAATTCCTACACAGTGCTGCTAGACTTCTCAAACAACCCTTTTTATGAATACAGGAAACGACTGCACTACGGGAAGACATAGTTGTAGAAAAAAACCATTTTAGCTACATCAGAAAGCATACCACTATGGCTGCTGCTGGTGGTCCAGGAAAAATAACGAAAATATCAAGGAAAAAGTTGCAGATGAGAAACGATCTGCAAGGATAACAAAATTAAAAGTTTTATTTCATATATCATGGAGAGAGAAAAAAACATCGACCATGTTTTTGCTCTTCCACGTGTCGTCTCACTTGAGAAAAATCACCAAAGGAAACACACAAAAAAAAGAGCTGGAAGGGACAGAAAAAACTTTGAGGTTAAAATTCACGTATTTCCCATTACCCTCGAAAGAACTCTCCGTGAGTGGTTTTGCGAGAAATGAATGCTTGTATAATCTGTCGGGTTTCTGAACAGCGCGCGCAATGGTAGAGAAAATAAATTGTAGGTGTGGAAAACCACAGAAAAACTAACGTTGTTATAACTCAAAGATGGAGTTTTATTTTCTGTGGCTAGCGACTATTTTTTGCTACTCTTGGAGATTATCCTAAGCTGGATTTTCGCTACATTTTGTGGTTTCATGAATGATTTAAGGAACACGCTCCGGGGTAGTTGAATAAACAATGCAATCAAAAATAAGTTACACTTATTAAGACAACGATCCCACAAACGTGCTCCAATCGTAACCAAATCACGAACGCATTTCAATTTGCTCGACCATTAATTGGTCGTAATGGCAATTGCAATCACAAACCATTGGCCATTTACATCATGTAAACAATTTGCACCCTGCTGTCAAGACTGACTTTGGCCACCCACACACAGCCACCGGTAATTGTTGCACTCAATTTATTGTTTGTGTGTGTCTAACCACGTGTGTCCTCCCGATCGGACCCCGAAGAGATAATGAAATTACTTCACCTGTCGCAGCAATTGTCTGGTGTATGATGCGACACGAAGTCACTCCGGCCAATTGTACTAATTGATAGTAGTTACAGCAGCAGCATAAAACGACCCCTTGCATTACGCACATGTACGTGGGAGCCTAAATCGAGTGCCAATTTCACACCTATTACAGTAAGAGTTCTCATAAATGGTTGGACACCAAAACGTCCGTTGATTGGTTGGTATTTCGGGAGCAAGTCTACTATGAAGTTGCTGGTCCAAAGTGTACAAGTTATGATTTTGCATTGTTATGAATCTATATGTATAAAAAATGTCGACTGTTTTCTTCGAACGCGAATCAATTCAACACGGAACGTCGGATCGAGGTGTTCTTTTTTTTTAATTAAAAATGTCTTTATTAAACTTTCTTATAATAATTACATTTCTTTTACATGTTAAATGGTATGGCATAATGCTCTTCATCTTTGTTGTATTTTTCGTTTTATTATTACCTGTTCACATTCATTTATTTACTTCAAATTGTTTTACATTTTTGCATTGAATTGAATACATTTGGGTAAAAAAAAGAAAAATCACTTTAACAACTAATCCTAACCTAAATCTAAAATAACAATTCTTTGAATTATTCAAAATCATTAGAACGAGTAAACTACGAACTGTATTTTAAGATAAATCCTCCAAGCGTTCTCACTTGTTCTGCACGAGTTTTGCAACCACGCAGTGTTGTTGTCATCTCTATGAAGATGTTCAGAAGTTCTTGTGGTGAAAACAGGTCACTGATGCTGCCGCTGCCTTCATCCGTTGATGCTGGTTGGTTTTTCCTCGGTTGCTGACTGCAACCAGGAGGCGTTGTATTTTCTGCAACTTTTTGGCGCTGATTCAACGGCAATGGCTGCAGATTTGGAACCACTCGAACAGATCCCGCTCCAGGTGACGCCAAAGCAGGAAAATCCACGTCCGTGAAAGTTGGTGGTGTTTTGCGACGATTTGGTTGGTGCCTCGTCGTCGTTTGCTACCGAATTTTTACAAACTCAGCTCGTTTTGGGCAGCTTCGATTCTTGGTCGAATGGTCGCCACCGCAATTGAAGCATTTGGCTTCGATGTTCTCGTTGATTGTTTCGCAAGCTTGAGTTTTGTGCTCACCTTCGCAGATTACACAACGACTCTTGATGAAACAGTTCCTTCCACCATGTCCAAACTGCAAGCAGTTCGAACATTGCGTCACGGTCACGGTACACTGGACGATAACGTTCCCGGCGTTGTCGATCCTTTCTCGAGATGAACCAGGTACAGTTGATCACGATACTTGATGTCCGTGTTGTGTCTCGTCATCTTGAAGACTTCGATCACGTTCAACTTAAGAGTTTTGAGCTCTTCTTTTAACTCACTCACATCCATGTCGTACAGGCTGCGGAGGACTCTTTGTGTTGTTCAGGAAATCCCGGACGTAGTTGTAATCCTTTCTGCCAGGTAGCAGAATTTTGAGTCCTTCAACACCTAAGCGAATGGAAGCTTGTAAAGCACCAGATTTGATAAACCCGGTTAGCCACTTTCGCACCGAATCCGATGACGATGTTTTCACTAAAATAGGTGGCAACTATTCCCGTCGTTCAAATTCTTCCTTCTCGCTCACGTCCACAGGGAGGGTTGCAAACTGGTTTTCTCAAACCTCAAACTGCTCAAACTGCCTGGCTTTGCAGGTAGCGCTTCGGCATTTTTTAGCTTCTTCAAATCTGCCGATCCTGCTGGTGAGGACTACCTCTTTTTCTTGCCGTGAGGCATTTTTTGCACTTTTTAGCACTTATTTGAGGATGGAGGGACGCACGTCTGACTCGCTGCTCTGTCAATCGCAGACTCTCAAGGTGCTTTGTTGCGTTGGGTTCGTATAAGTTCAAGGAAGGTTCTTTCGCCAAAAAGTTACAACTTTGGCCACTCTGGAACCGATTCGGGAAAAACTGCATATTGTATGGGAAAAGTTGCCTTAAACCAAATTTTGATAACAAAAGACTGAATAAGCAAAAAAAAGTTAAAAAAAGTTTTTCGGGTATGGCTTGTTTGTTATGACAAATTATATATATAATATAAATATTTAAAAATAAAAAGCAAGTTGTTTATTAAATAACAAAAAAAAATGATTCGAAAAACATTATTAGCATATATTCTCTTCCAGAAAGCGAAAATATTTTCTTTAAAAAAAAATGGTATGCCTAATAAATGGCAATAATAAATTTGTTTCATTATTCATTATAAAAATCCCATAATGCAAGCAGTACACAAGCCACACAAAAAAGTTCAAAATATCATTTTTCTCAAAATTTGCTGAACTTTCATTGAACAAAAAAACCCTTTTTTAAATCATGTCTTTATTGAACAATTTTTATTTAACATTTTACATTTTCTCAGCACGCACCTTTCTATTACTTTTTCTCCTACCTTCTATATCTAGCAAATACTTAAATGCACTCCAAAGTACTGCCTAACAAGTTCTCTATTGTCCCATCTAAATTACCGTACTTCCGCCAACTCACACAGCAGTTGCCCCGACCCCTCTTCGATTTGCTTGAAACTTTGTCCTACACCCAAAACTGGCAGCGCTAGTCCGAGAGAATGATGGTCTCGAGTCGAGAGAATAGTGGTACCATTCACGGACGCAGAGAACACAGCTCGAGATGGGCGATAGAACTATTCTCTCGAGGTTCATTTGCAAAAAAAAGTTCATCCGTCAAACAAAAAACCAAAAGTGTCGACAACGGGAATCGAACCAGAGACCTTTGACAAACCAATCCAATGACTTAGCTGCCTCGGCCACCACAGTTTAGTGTCAGAAGTCAGAAGTCGATGTATGACACTTGTTGGAGATTTATTGATTCAACTAACGAATGAACTCATTTGTTATGATGGCGTGAGTTGGTACCATTATTCTATCGATTTTGGCACTGAGCCCTCAATAAATTTTGAGAGAACGATTATCTCGACTCTGAATTTTGGGTGTAAGGTGTAATTTTTGTCCCTGATCACGAATCCGTGGTCCGTTTTTTGATATCTCGTGACGGGGCTGTAACTTTGTAGAACTTTGTTACACTCTAAAAAATAACTCTGCAAAGTTAGAAAAACACGAAATTTCAAAATGAAAAATTTTGTTCTAAATGAAAAAAATGACTCTTCTGGGTCAATGTAGATGGGAAATTCTCCGCCAACTCACACATCATCCCCTCTTCGATTTGCGTGAAACTTTGTCCTAAGGGGTAACTTTTATCCTTGATCACGAATCCGAGGTCCGTTTTTTGATATCTCGTGACAGAGGGGCGGTACGACCCCTTCCATTTTTGAACATGCGAAAAAAGAGATGTTTTTCAATAATTCGCAGCCTGAAACGGTGATGAGATAGAAATTTGGTGTCAAAGACTTTTATGTAAAATTAGATTAGATTTGATGGCGTACTCAGAATTCCGAAAAAACGAATTTTTCATCGAAAAAAATACTAAAACAGTTTTGAAAATTTTCCCATTTTCCTATACTCGACTGTAAAATTTTTTGGAACACATCATTTTATGGGAAATTTAATGTTCTTTTCAAATCTACATTGACCCAGAAGGGTAAATTTTTCATTTAAAACACAAATTTTCATTTTAAAATTTCGTGTTTTTTTGTAACTTTGCAGGGTTATTTTTTAGAGTGTAACAATGTTCTACAAAGTTGTAGATCAGACAATTAAAAAAATTTTAACATATAGACATAAGGGGTTTGCAGATAATCATCACGAGTTATTGCGTTTTTACGAAAAAAAGTTTTGAATAAGTTGGTCGTCGTTGCTCATGGCCGTTCATGGTCACCCACGACAGACACGGAAGACGAAACAAAGAGAATCGCAAAAAGTTACTTTTTCAAAACTCTTTGACATCACTGCTTTCTGTAGGGGACAATTCTGGAGTTTTTTTTTTTTGAAAAGGTTCAATAAACCGGGTTTTCATTTTTTGCTTTATGAGTGTTGTTTAATACCCCTGACTCAAGGCGGTTTTGAAAACACCCAAAAAGCAAAAACTGGAAATTTGGTTTGTTGGACCCTTTCAAAAAAATACTCCAGAATTGTCTTGGATAAACCAGGACAAGACGTCTTCAATTCCAACCATCTTTACCCCGTGTCTAACTCTTAGAATCTGTTGAACCCATACACGGACTTCTTTGCCAACTTTACATTCCCTAATTCGATGGTAGTTTGAATCCACAAATCCACAAATGGCAAAAATTTAAAGTCTAACAGGTATTTTTCATTGCCCAGTCGGTTAAACATATTTCTGATAAAAAGAGATTTACATTTTTCCTCGGGATCAATAAGACCCAGCCCTCCCCGATCAAATTCTAAGTAAAGTTGTTGTCTATCCACGCGGAAAATACAAGATTTCCACAAGAACATACCAATTACTTTCCTGATTGACGCAATATGCTTGTTTTTGGGAGGAAAACCCTGTGCAAGATACCATAATTTTGACATCAGAAAAGTGTTAATATACCAAACCTTACGAAAACACACGGTTGAGTTTTCAGGGTGAAAACTTCGAATTACTGATCAAAAATTGTCAAAATGATCACTTTTTCATAAAACCTTTCGTAAACTTCTGACAGTTCGTGAAAATACATGTGAACCCCTTTTGTAAATAAAAATAACAAAAAAATAAATGTTGTTTTAGTTCAAACTTTGCAGGGAATCTTTCAAGAGTGTACCATTGATCAACATAATGTATGTTAAAAATGTGTGAACACCCCCAAGTCACTAGACACATAATGTTCTGCAACATGTAAGGCCGGTACAAATTTTATTTAAAGTTTTTGACAGCCTTCAAGTCGGCCCGAAACATCAGCGAAAAAAAGTGAAAAAAATCAAATTTTCAATACAAATTTGAGTGCAATCAACTGGAACCCGCTAAAAATGCATTCCCCTGCGTTCAGAACTCTTTTAAGCATGTTGATTTTATGAGTGTTGTTGAATTTTCGATGTACCTACAAAACTGAATCTTATCCTTCGAAGAAATTTTGTAGAAGTTTAACCATATTATTTATTTTTAAATCAAGCAGTTTTTTGTTGTCTTGCTGTCAATATTAAACATATTTTAAACTTAATTATATATGAAATTAAAACGCATGAAAATAATCTAACAAAATTGAAATGCAGAGCTCGTCTGATGTTTGTTCAATCACCCAATTATTAAATTAAAACCTTAACACCTTTAAGTACGCACCCCAATTATATTGCATTATCACTGCCAATAAAATCGATACTGAATCAAAATAAAGCCAAGTAAAAACGTACACACAGTTGTAAACAATATCATGAACCATATAATTTTCTGCCAAAAATAAAAATAAAAACAATTCCCAAAACTTGCCAGGTGCACCAGGTGCTGCTGCACGTGGCAGCAAAAACTTCGCGAGCTCTTCCCGCGCAGGTCCGCGATTTTCCGCGGTGGTCGCGAGGAAAAAAATAAAGTTTTTTTTGTGTTGTTTTTTAGATCCCTCCTCCCCACCCGCTCACATTCGGTTTCGAGCCCAATATTGGAAATCACTTTTGTGAGGCACAAACGCACACATTTACAAACTCTCATTCAGAAAATCGGTTTTCCCCTTCTGTGTCGCAAAAAAAACTGCTACAAACAAATTTCACATCATTTTGGTTGTTTTGTTTTATTGGATGAAACTTTTTTGGACTTTTTTAATGTTCCTCTTGCTCCTCTCTTCCTCTCTTGGCAACCCAAAAAAGTTGCACTTTCATCGATCATGTGAAGCTGCGTCTTGCAACAGGAAAAACAAAAATGGTCGATTATGTACACGAGGCCGACTTTTTTCCCACAAAACGGTGCATCGATGCATTTTCCACGTTGCGAAATTTTCATTAATCTATTAAAGGTGTGATGTGACAGTTGCTTATTAGTTGCTCATTATGTTGCAGTTGATGAGTTTCGAGCATTGTTTAGAAATTGCTTTGCATTTCATTTGAAACTTCCAAAACCAGCTTTCCTCAGTGAAAATTCGTGCTTTTCCGGCCCAACGTTTTTTGTGCCTTTGAGCACACACACACACATGGATCGATATTTTTAGCGGAAACTGCGTGGAACACGTTCGTCGTCGTTTTTTGTGCCTTTCCCGGGGCTAGAGATGCAACTAGGATGCAGTTATAGTGCAGCAGCAGCAAAATGCATTCTAGTGCCTGCCTTTGTCGTCGTCGCGCAGTGGAGGAAGCGGAAGTAAGCTGTTAGGCAGAAGAGGAAAAGCCTTTGCGTTCGTCGTTTTTTTTTTGTTTTTTTTTTTCGTGCCTATTTCGCCGTTGACAATGCTTTGCAGTGCAAACAACAATATCACTGTAGTAGTGCCGTGTTGCAGCTGCATTTTTGCTAGTTTTTTGGCAGTGATGGTGGTGGTAGTTGCGCTTAGAGACGTGATGCATCCAAATGAATGTGGGCAAGAGCACATGAAAAAAAAGTGCATTTGCTGGGGATGAGGAAAAAACTGAACAAACAAAAAAAACTGCGTGTGCGTTCCCGTTAATTTAGGCGCGTCCAAATTGGGCGAAATTTGAATTGCCAACAGCAGCAGCAGTGACCGGGCAGTCAAAACTGGGAATGAAATTGGCGTTTGTGTGATTGTTGGTGTGTGCATGATAAAAAATAGTTTGCACTGCTCCGAGCACTGCTTGCAGTCATAATTTGTGACGCGTCATGCTAATGTTCATTAACGCAAAAACACGTTTGATTTACGGGTGGATTTTTTCCCTCCACAGAGCTAAAATGAGCAAACGGAAACTCAATAAGTGGCTGTCAACGGCATAACTGTACAGTTAAATTTGAAATTTATATGTTTAGTGGGACTTGTACATCAAATTTAAAAAAAAAAGTTGTTTCATCTGAAAAACTAGTTTTAAAAATATCTGCCATTTTCTATACACATAAGAAACGAAATTTAACGTACTTTTTTAAAAATACTTTTTTTTTAAATAAAATTTTGTTTTGTTTATCAACACTCGATCATCACCCTATTGACCGACAGTTTAGATTTGAACCGACAACCTCTTGGTTATCAGTCCAATGAAATGCGCAGTCAGATTGATCCAACACCATTTACGGGTCGATAATGTACACTAACGCTGAAATATTAGTTTTTGTTGAAATATTAATTGTTTTTAAAACATATGATTGCTACACAATTATGATGAAGTAAAGGTACCAAAATTTAAATCACTTTTCAAAAAAACTTCAGTCTTTGATTTTGATTTGGTGTTGGACCTCAACCAAAGTTGAAGATCATAAACATCAAAACATGTAACCAAAACATAGCAGAAATGTGAGGATTTTTCTTTAAACGGTCCAATAAACCGTGTGTGTAAGGGTATGCGTGGTTGCCTCTAACCCTGTCGGCTTGGGTTCGATACCAGAATCTCGTAATCGAGAACGCCAAGACAATACTGTAGAGCGAATAATGAGGTCCAATAAACCATTTTTAGTATAACCAGCCATGCCAGATATACAGATAAAAATTTATTTTACAGATTTTTTTATCCCAAAAATCCCGAAAATCTGTATTTTCTTTAAAAGATTATGTTTGAAAATTTCAACCATTTAGTAATTGAATCTTGCTTTAATAAGATTGAAACGCTTAAATCAGCTAAAAAAATTTTAAAAATGTCTTGTTTGGTTTCGAATTTGACATGATACAGATAAAATACAGACTTTTTTAAAAGAAAATACAGATCTTCCATTAAATAATCTGGCACCGTTGCTTATAACCAACATTCAATACTACGCCCTTTTAAATTGTTAGTCTTGGTTTAATTTTTTTGAAAATATCTTTTTTCGAAAAGATCGGAAAATTTCATGAATGTTTCATAGTTTAACATTGAAAATCGCACCATTAGTTGCTGAGATCTCGACATTAGAAAATGGTGTGTTGTTTGGGTGAGACTTAGAAAACATCAATTTTCCTGTTTTTAAACCTTTGCATGGCAATATCTCAGCAACGAAGGGTCGTATCAACAAAGCCTAAAAATGCAAAATATAGAAAATTTTCTCAGCTCTTCAAAAATATTTTTTTCAAAGGTGACCAAACATGTGCACTAATTTAAAAAAAAATGAAAAACTGCGACTATTTTCAAAAAAGTCACCTAAAAATGGATTTAACTTGAAAACGGTGCACTTTATCAAAATTTCACTTTAGTTCTTTTTGATTGAAAATTTGATTTTACATCGAAAAATGAAGTTGAAAAATTTTTGCGACCAATTTTACGATTTTAAAAAATAATCAGTATTCATTCAAAAATTCAAAATTAACTCGCTCAAAGATTTTTTGCACAACCTGCAAATTTCTGAAAAGTTGGCATTTGATGTCCTCTAAAACATATAAAAAAATAAACAAAATTAAAAATAGTGTTTTTTTTGCAAACCAAGTTTCAGTGACAAAAAGTTAAGGGACCATCCATAAACCACGTGGACACTTTTTTGGAAATCTGTTATGGACAATTGTCCATACAAAAAAAATCTTATTTGTATGGGTCGTGGACAATCGCCATACCCCCTAAAGTGTCCACGTGGTTTATGGATGGTCCCTAAATAAAAAATCACTTATTTTTTTACCGTGTATCACTTTTTATTCAGTGTAGTCCATATCCATACCTACAACTTTGCCGAAGACACCAAATCGATCAAAAAAATCCTTCAAAATATACAGATTTTTGAATTTTCATACATCATTTTTGTATGGCCAGCTGCCAAATTTGTATGGAAAATTATATGGACAAACTAATGATGCAAAATGGCTGCTTTGGGCATACCGAATGCACCAAAAAAGTTTCAGCAGGATTAAAAAATACAAAAAAATAAAATTTAAGAAAAAAGGCCAATTTCGTAGAGAACTGCTCACATGCATTTATTGCACTTATTTATTTGGAATTCTTTAACACAAGTACAATTGAAAATCTTTTCGATATAATTATTTTCAACCTTATTTTTTGCCATTTCTTCAAAATTATATAAAAAATAGATGCCGGGTCCGGTGGTTTAGTGGTTTGCGTGGTAGCCTCTCACCCCAATATGGCCTGGGTTCAATCCCAGACGAACCGGGTGGCATTTTTCGAGACGAGATTTGCCTGATCACGCCTTCTATCGGATGGGGAAGTAAAACACCGGTCCATTTGCTTAAAAGAGGTTTTGAGTAACTCACCACACATAACCTTCGGACGCCAAGAAATGAGCAGAAACTTGCAACAGAGCCCACAAAAGACCCGGGGGTCGTTAAAACTTTTTACCAACCAAAACAATGAAAGTATATTTTATTTTTCCAAAATTTGGCAATTAAAAAAAGATTGTGATTGGACCAATATTTCGAAACCTCTGTGCTTCCTGGTACCAAGCTTGCTAGGATTCCTATCTAGTTAGCAGAAGAGATCAAAGAGGCATCGATTTGCTAAATACAGCCTAAGAAAAAGGCAAACTCGTTGACCCTGAGTTATGCTATTATGCATTCAATATCTGATACCGTAAACCGCGGTGACATCAGAAGATATTTTTTTATTTAAAAAATATGAATATGGGTCTAGTGGCGCAGGGGTAGCGGCTTCGGCTGCCGATCCCGATGATGCTATGAGACGCGGGTTCGATTCCCGCCTTATCCACTGAGCTTCTATCGGATGGTGAAGTAAAACGTCGGTCCCGGTTTCTCCTGTCTCGTCAGAAGCGCTGGAGCAGAAATCCCACGTTAGAGGAAGGCCATGCCCCGGGGGGCGTAGTGCCAATAGTTTCGTTTTTTTTTCGAATTAAATACAAACAGAATTGAATGGAAATAAACAGTGCTTGGTGGAGAAGTGTTCAAAGTTAATTTTTTTTTCTTAAATTGTAATGTTTTTTTCCCCAGAAAGACCAAATAGAATCACAAAAAAAAAAACAAAACAGATTAAAATGCAAATCTTGAGTTATGTGTTTCTATATGTTTTATTGTGTTTCATATTTTCATAGGCCACGTAGCCCAGTGGTAACGCTTCCACCTCTTAAGTGGTAGATCGGGGATCAAATCCCGGCTCGGACCAACACAACTGGTGATCTTTTCCCTTCTGGAATCGATTGCTTAGTAGAGGAAAGGTAGTGTATCGTCACAAACTGGACCTTATCACGACAACTTAGGGAGGCGACCTATGGAATGTTAACATTAACCTTAACATGTTAACATTAAGTTGAGAATAAAACTGCCACTGAATCCGCTTTGTAAATGCCGGCCCCGATACTCTTCAAGGGTGTTCCTCTCAGGAACTGGGAAAGATTTACTATATTTTCATAGGACCGTTATAAAAAAAACTCTGGGATTCATCTTGACATGTTTTGTTGTAAGGAAAGGTAGTTTTCAACATATGCAGTAGAAATAACTAGATTTTTTTTTTATTTGTATGAAATATTTAATGCCCAGCGAATTTTGATCAATTTCTTTGGATCTATTACATAAGAGTATTCAAATTGTTTAAAAAATCTATTATTTGAAAATCAGTAAGGTCTGTTAAACTTTTTGATTTTATTTTGACATGTACAATTACATAAAATTTGCCAACGTGCACCAAGACAAGCACCGTTTTCAAGCCAATCAGAATATTTTTTGCCTTCCTTACCTTACTGAGGAAAGGCTATAAAATCACTCGGAAAATGAACTTTTTAATTAAACCTCCTAGACCTTCATTTGTATATGTCGACTCAGAATCACCAGCACCAGCAAATGTCTGTGTGTTTGGCTGTATGTAGACATGTGTACCAAATCAATGTCACTGGAATATCTCGTCACAGGCTCAACCGATTTTGACCGGAATGTTTGAAACGTGGCTTTAATTATTTGTACCAACCTTGACAATCTCTTAAAATATTGTTCGAATAAGTTTGTTTTTTCTTCAAAGACATTGAAGATCAGTCCCATGAATGCTGAGATGCAGCTTCTTAAAACAAGAAAAATTAATAATATGTGTCTGTTCTTCTAAAACTAAAAATGGAACCATAGTAAACATTTTTGTTCATTCAAACAGTATCACAAATATAATCATGGGTAATTCTCTACCAACTCACACGATATCGGGAAAAGTTGCCCCGACCCCTCTTCGATTTGCGTGAAACTTTGTCCTAAGGGGTAACTTTTGTCCCTGATCATGAATCCGAGGTCCGTTTTTTGATATCTCGTGACGGAGGGGCGGTACGACCCCTTCCATTTTTGAACATGCGAAAAAAGAGGTGTTTTTCAATCATTTGCAGCCTGAAACGGTGATGAGATAGAAATTTGATGTCAAAGAGACTTTTATGTAAAATTAGACGCCCGATTTGATGGCATACTCAGAATTCCGATAAAACGTATTTTTCATCGAAAAAAACACTAAAAACGTTTAAAAAATTCTCCCATTTTCCGTTACTCGACTGTAAAAAATTTTGGAACATGTCATTTTATGGGAAATTTAATGTACTTTTCGAATCTACATTGACCCAGAAGGGTCATTTTTTCATTCAGAACAAAATTTTTCATTTCAAAATTTCGTGTTTTTTCTAACTTTGCAGGGTTATTTTTTAGAGTGTAACAATGTTGTACAAAGTTGTAGAGCAGACAATTACAAAATTTTTGATATATAGACATAAGGGGTTTGCTTATAAACATCACGAGTTATCGCGATTTAACGAAAAAAAGTTTTGAAAAAGTTGGTCGTCATCGATCATGGCCGTTCCTGGTCACCCGCGACAGACACGGACAACGAAACAAAGAGAAACACAAATAGTAACTTTTTCAAAACTTTTTTTCGTAAAATCGCGATAACTCGTGATGTTTATAAGCAAACCCCTGATGTCTATGTATCAAAAGTTTTGTAATTGTCTGCTCTACAACTTTGTAGAACATTCTTACACTATAAAAAATAACCCTGCAAAGTTAGAAAAAACACGAAATTTAAAAATGAAAAAAATTGTTCTAAATGAAAAAATGACCCTTCTGGGTCAATGTAGATTCGAAAAGTACATTAAATTTCCCATAAAATGACATGTTCCAAATTTTTTTACAGTCGAGTAACGGAAAATGGGAGAATTTTTAAAACTTTTTTAGTGTTTTTTTTCGATGAAAAATACGTTTTTTCGGAATTCTGAGTACGCCATCAAATTGGGCATCTAATTTTACATAAAAGTCCCTTTGACACCAAATTTCTATCTCATCACCGTTTCAGGCTGCAAATGATTGAAAACCACCTCTTTTTTCGCATGTTCAAAAATGGAAGGGATCGTACCGCCCCTCCGTCATGAGTTATCAAAAAACGGACCTCGGATTCGTGATCAGGGACAAAAGTTACCCCTAAGGACAAAGTTTCACGCAAATCGAAGAGAGGTCGGGGCAACTGCTGTGTGAGTTGGCGGAGAATTACCCTCATATGATGGTCTGTGTTTCAGAGCGTATTTAAAAGCAGGGCTGAGCTGTACGATTTTGAACTAGTTAGTCGCTTTTGCCGGGTTTAGGGCGCCAATGTTCCTGTCTCGAGGGCGCTTCTCTTCGTAGGGCGCCTATATTTGTAAAAGGGGCGCCAACTGCTGACCGGGCGGGGGGGGGGGGGGGGGGTTGCGGAATATGTTAATCGTTTTTTGTTTACAAATAATAACAACAGCGTAAATACATTTTAAAAAACCTTTCGATATGCAATATTCTAACCGGATCTATTCGACTGTCATTTTTTGAATCTCTATAAATCCCTTATTCGGATATTTCATTTTCATACAAAAATATTTCATTTGAAATACACATTATTGTACCTAAGAACAAAATAGAGCATGACTAGACATTACAAAATCACAAGAAAATACTCGCTCGAATTAAGAGGTTTTCTAAAGTATTTTTTGGAATTACCCTATAAACTATGTGTTTCATATGTTTATAGAATCTTCTAAAAAAAACTATGGGTTTGTTTCTTTTTCCACTGATGCTCTTTTAGATATTACCACCAACTGAAAAAAATCCTGTTCTCCTTAATACGAACGATTCGGTTAAAATCTACCGCATTACAATTATCTTACCATAATGAAATCTTACTAAAATATTAATCAAGCATTTTTTTAGTTAAATTGAAAATTGTATCAAGTTAAAATTAATGAACCATCAGTTTTTGTGACTATGAGTCAAAAAACGATACATCACTCATTACTTCTAAAGAACAAAAAAAATTAAATGATAGAGAAAAACTTTAAACGAAGGATTGTTCTTAAATAGTCCATCATCATTTTCCATCATTTTCCAAAATTATGTTGGAATTTGATGAATCGGTTGAAAAATTGAAACTAAAATAATGATCAAATACAAAGCAAGGATCAAAACAAATCACTCAGCAATGCTTCTAAGGAATCGTATTGACATGCTACAATATTCGAAGTGGATATTTTTGAACTTTGAGGTACTTTTCGACCCATTTCAAAAAGTTTCTCTTGGGCCCTGCTGAGGGCGCCAAATTGTTTAAGGAAGGCGACATTTTTTGTAAAGAACTTGTTAGTCGACGACTAACCTCGACTAACCTACAGCTCAGCCCTGTTTAAAAGTAAGGGTAACTTTATTTTTTTTTTTTTTTTTCAATTTTTACGAAAAGTGGTAAAGTACGATCAGTTTGATTGTAGATAAGCCATTTCTCGACTCGGTTGAAATCGGCGGTGGGTCAGATGCGGGATTAGAAATGTTTTCAAAATGACGTAAGAACCAATAGTAAACAAAGCCTATTTTGCATTGGTATTCTACCTACTTACGAAAAGCCAATTTCAAATGTGCTTATGTTCGTTCATCCACACATCGTTCAAGTGCCCCAAATCAAAAATAAATGAAATTTTACTACAATTTGAAAAAAAACTACCCGAGAATTGGTCGCATGATGACGGCATCGAGTCAGAACTAGGGATGATTATATGATGAAAACCGAAACTTTTTTCAAGAAAAATAATAATTTGCCAACATGATAAAATTTAGGTAGAATGTATTTTTGATGCTGTAGAAGCAATTAAAGATGAAATTTGTCAGTCATAATTTGTATTTGAATCGAACTTTTTCACACCAATTAAGCATCCCTAGGCACATCTACGTCCGTGAGAAGATGCTATAGAAAATCAAGCTAACAGCTAAATCCACAATAACACTGCCAAATGAATTTGGAGCAACTTTAGTTGCTTACAATTGTGCAATAGCTCAAAATATGCTATCTAACGTACATCAAAAAGTATGATCATGCTCAAGAATCCCATAATTCAAAATTTTACCATAACTAATTTTTGGCACTGCTCCAAAGTATTGCGATTCCCGCATATTTTTTTTTTTTTTTCAAAAATCACTTTTTAAATGGCCATTTCTAGGTATCAGAAAACGATAGGGCAAAACTAGACTGTGAATTTATTTAGAATTATAGAAATTGGACGCTGAATTTGAAGACGTCATCTCATTTTCGATAGGAATCATACCTTTGCACATTTTGCGTTTTTTTATGACCCAATCTCACCGCTGCAGCGGTGCAAAAGCGCGCTGATGACGCTAAATGAAAACATTACGATTGTCCACGCTCCATATAAAAAAGAATTATTTTGTATGAAAATTGTCCACGAGGGGGAGAGGGGGGATCTTAGATGACAAAATGGTGTCCACGGGGTTTATGGATTGTCCCTAATGCTAGTGCACCATACTAATGAAAAAAAAATAATTCGTGGTTCTTAAGTTCATAAACACAATTCACGAATTTGGTAACTGTTTCTTCGTCTGTGTTTAGCTGATCATAATGTTAATTTCTAGAATTTCTGTGATTTTTCCAGCATTGAATAAACTGTCAGAGAGAAAAAAATCACCAAAAAAACAAAATAGACAAAAACGCAACTCGGTATCACATGTTTTGTTGGCAAATATCCTGACATTTTCTGTGGAATAATCACAAGAGGCTTTCATGGGACCAACAATGAATTTTTTTTTTTTTTTTTTAATTTATATTTATTCAAATTTCTTTTCCATGTACATTCATTCAGTTAAAATATTATTGAGTGTCCAATCACAAACGATGACTTTTCACCTCAATTTTAAATACTAGCAACTTTCATTTATTCATGAAATATTGTAGCTTTCGCTATTCAGTGATTTCAAATGTAGGAGGTCCTACATGTACAAAAGGGAAAAGGGATACCTTAAAACTAACTTATAAACTATATAAAGAGCGGATCAATGCAGCTGAAGACTGCAATGATTTTTGTCGAAATGCATCAATTATCTTATTGGACATAACATCCAAAGTGTCAACTTCGGCTAATTGATGAAGTTCACTGGTGCTGAACCAGGGAGGAAGTTTCAGAATCATTTTCAGAATTTTGTTCTGAATCCTCTGAAGTTTTTCTTCCTGGTTAAGCAACAGCTTGTCCAGATCGGCACAGCATAAAGCATGGCAGGTCTGAAAATTTGTTTATAAATTAACAGTTTATTCTTGAGACAAAGTCTAGAATTCCTGTTTATAAGTGGATACAAACATTTAATATATTTGTTACATTTAACCTGGATACTTTCAATGTGATCCTTGTAAGTAAGGTTTTGTCAAAACCAAGTCCAAGATATTTCACTTGATCCTCCCACTTTAAATTTACCTCATTCATCTTTATAATGTGATGACTTTTGGTTTAAGAAAATCAGCCCTTGGTTTGTGAGGGAAAATAATAAGTTGAGTTTTGCAGCATTTGGAGTAATTTTCCATTCTTTCAAATAAGAATTGAAAATATCCAAGCTTTTGTAATCTTCTTGTGATGACACGAAGGCTTCTGCCTTTGGCGGAGATGCTTGTGTCATCAGCAAAAAGTGATTTCTGACATCCTGGGGGCAAATCAGGCAAGTCAGAAGTAAAAATATTGTATAAAATTGGACCCAAAATGCTTCCTTGAGGGACGCCAGCACGTACAGGTAGTTGATCAGATTTGCTATTCTGATAACATACCTGCAGAGTACGATCCGTCAAATAATTTTGAATAATTTTCACGATATAAATCGGAAAATTAAACCTTTTCAATTTCGCAATCAAACCTTTATGCCAAACACTGTCAAATGCTTTTTCTATGTCTAGAAGAGCAGCGCCAGTAGAATAGCCCTCAGATTTGTTGCTTCGAATTAAATTTGAAACTCTCAACAACTGATGAGTAGTTGAATGCCCAAGGCGAAATCCAAACTGCTCATCAGCGAAAATTGAATTTTCATTAATGTGCGTCATCATTCTATTAAGAATTATTCTTTCGAATAATTTACTAATAGATGAAAGCAAACTAATGGGCCGATAGCTTGAGGCTTCAGCAGGATTTTTATCCGGTTTCAAAATCGGAATTACTTTGGCATTTTTCCAACTACTGGGAAAATATGCCAAATCAAAACATTTGTTGAAAATTTTGACCAAGCAACTTAAAGTTGCTTCTGGTAATTTTTAATTAAAATGTAAAAATGCCATCCTCACCAGGGGCTTTCATATTTTTAAATTTTTGATAATAGATTTTATTTCATTCAGATCCGTATTAAAAACTTCATCTGATGAAAATTCTTGTTCAACAATATTCTGAAATTCTATTGAAATTTGATTTTCAATAGGACTCAAAACATTCAAGTTGAAATTATGAGCACTCTCAAACTGCTGAGCAAGTTTTTGAGCTTTTTCCCCATTAGTTAATAGAATATTATCACCATCTTTTAAAGAAGGGATGGGTTTTGAGGTTTCTTAAGAACCTTTGAAAGTTTCCAAAAGGTTTGGAATAAGGTTTAATTTGTTCGACATCTCTTGCGAACTTTTCATTTCGCAGGAGAGTGAATCTGTGGTCAATAACCTTTTGCAAATCTTTTGAATTCGCTTCAGTGCAGGATCACGAGAACGTTGATACTGTCTTCGGCGAACATTTTCAGACGAATCAGAAGCTGAAGATCGTCATCAATAATGGGAGAATCAAATTTGACTTGGACTTTAGGAATAGCAATATTCCTAGCATCCAAAATTGCATTAGTTAAAGATTCCAAGGCTGAATCAATATCAGCTTTGGTTTCTAAAACAAAATCATGATTTAAATTATTCTCAATATGATGCTGATACCTGTCCCAATTAGCTTTGTGGTAATTAAACACAGAACTATTGGGTCTGGTAACTGCTTCATGAGAAAGTGAAAAAGTTACTGGAAGATGATCAGAATCAAAATCAGCATGAGTCACTAAAGGACCACAATACTGACTTTGATTTGTCAAAACCAAATCAATTGTTGATGGATTTCTAACAGAAGAAAAGCAAGTTGGCCCATTCGGGTATAAAACCGAATAAAGACCAGAAGTGCAATCTCTGAACAGAATTTTACCATTGGAATTTACTTTTGAATTATTCCAAGATTGGTGTTTGGCATTAAAATCACCGATGATCAAAAATCGAGATCTATGCCGAGTAAGTTTATTCAAATCCCCTTTGAAATAATTTTTATTTTCCCCAGTGCATTGGAATGGCAAATATGCAGCTGCAATCATAATTTTCCCAAAAGAAGTTTCAAGTTCAATGCCCAAACTTTCAATAACTTTTAACTTAAAGTCACGTAACGTGCTATAAGTCATACTACGGTGGATAACTATTGCAACTCCACCGCCATTTCGATTCATTCGGTTATTAGTTATAACTTTATAATCTGGATCACTTTTCAAATAAGTGCCAGTTTTTAAAATGTTTCGGTTATAACAGCAACATGCACGTTATGAACTCGTAAAAGTTGAAAAATTCATTTTCTTTCGCTTTTAAAGAGCGAGCATTAAAATTCATAATATTGATGGAATTACTTAGATCCATGATTAAACTTCAGGGTAAGAACAACATCATTCGCAAATTTTAATCCAATCTGGATTGCTTCCATCATGGATGTAGCATTACTCATTGTTTGAATCAAACCAAACAGTGAGTTTTGCAAAAAGTCATTTTTCAAACGTAACATCGCCGAGATCAGAAGATCCCAAAGCGTTGCCAGCAGAAAAATTTTCAAATGAGATTTGAGGTACCTGCCCAATTTCAGAAAGATTGGTAGAGGATTTAAAATTCGTGGATGAACCCGAAACAACGTTAGCATAAGAAATGCCATTGTTGTTACCTAACTTTTCCACGGTAGGGGTATTTCTAGAATTGTTCGAGTGAGACAGCACGAACGTTTGATTTAAAGATGCAGGTACAACCTGACTTTGAGAAAATTTCGGTTTGGATTTCGGCTGATGCTTAGCACGAGAATCCAAAACCTTTTTCTGATGGGGCAATCCCAGAAATTTGATTTGTGATTTCCACCACAATTTGCACATTTAAATTGGGTGACTTCTTTCACGGGACAATTGTCCTTGTCGTGAGAAGAATCCCCGCAAACCATGCATTTTGGAACCATGGCGCAATGATCAGTACCGTGACCGAATGCCTGGCAACGCCGGCACTGGGTCAGATTCTGGCCATTACCGCCATGTTTCTTAAAATGCTCCCACTTTACCCGTACATGGAACAAAAACTGAACTTTGTCCAAAAGTTTCAAATTGTTGATTTCATTTCTGTTGAAATGAATCAGATAAAATTGTGAAGTCAAACCAAAGCGAGAAATATTCCCGTTTGATTTTTTCTTCATTGGTATTACTTGGGATGGGGCAAAGCCAAGCAACACCTTAAGTTCGTTTTTGATCTCATCCACCGACAAGTCGTTGGAGAGACCTTTCAAGACCGCCTTGAATGGCCGAGCATTCTTGGTCTCATACGTGTAGAAATTGTGTTTGTGGTTTTTCAAATAACCAACAAAAGTTTGGTGATCTTGTAAAGATTCCGTCAACAAGCGACATTCTCCTCTTCGACCAAGCTGGAACGAAACCTTCAAATTGCAAGTTTCCTTGCAATTCTTCAGTTGCGTTCGAAAGCTGGCCAAATCGGAGACGGAAGTCACAACAATTGGCGGAGCCTTTACTCGTTTCTCGACGGCAGAAGGCTCAGTACGAGGAGAAGGTTCCTTGTCATCAGTTTCGGATAAAACACCGAAACTGTTTGTCAATGGAATTGGAGGATTGACCTCACATTCAGAATCAGAATCAGACCTCAGAAGAGGCTGTTTTCTTTTTCTGTTTCCGTTAGCCGGTTTAGCGTTCAAACGCTTCACCGACGTAACGACCAAATCTTCAGAAGATTTGCGTTTACCTTTGTTTTGACGCATTTTGCAAGCAAAGTTCTCTTAAAAGATGGCTTCGTTTGTAAAATACAACAAAATTTCAGGCGGGGTTAGTCTTGAAAAGACTGTTTAGAATTTTGGAAAATAACTCAGGTAGTCTTTAAAAAGACTGTGAATTTTGTTTTGAAATAACTCTGAGCTTAGGTAGTAAAAAATACCGCAGCTCTAGTGTCCGTTCACCACGAAGGTTCGCAAGACACTGACCAACAATGAATAAAACTCCCCAAGTGTCTGTATGGCACTTGGATAGCATTCAGCATCATTTTTCATGTCTTTGCAGGAAAAATAATAGGGAAAATGGAGGAAAGCATTCATGTCATAATATTTCTTGCCTTTCAAAACCAACATAAATCAAAAAGACGTCTCCTGAACAATAGTCTACAAGCTCCTAGCGAGAACCGTTCCGGGAAAATTTCTTCCCCAAACCACGCTAAAGAGAAAGAAAATTGCTCATATTTTCCGTTTTCTTCACCATTTATTATTTCCCCTTTGCACGTTTCCCCTCCAGTCCCCTTTCCGTACACGCAAATCGAGTTTCCCCAACCAAGCTTACTTTCTTTTCCTGCATGACGCCAGAGTCTCACAAAATGGGAAGCAAAAAAAGATGCGTTTCAAACGTCAGGTTACGAGCGCAAAATACAGAACTGGCATCACACCTCGCGGGAGACAGGAGATTTTTTTTTTGCGTTTCCTCTATTTCCAACATTTTTTTTTCTTCTTTGTTTCCACAGTAGTTTTTCTTTCACTTGTCGTCCACTGACTGTCAGAGCGAATGCTGGAGAACCACACTGTGTGTGTGAGAGA